>NW_019228199.1:0-123963 GCF_002742605.1 Olea europaea var. sylvestris
TTGAAATTTTTCCAAATGAAACCAGAACATTTTATTCTTGAATCAAACCAAACCATTATTTGTGGTTTGGTTCAATTTTAATCAATGGTTTGCCTATTCATATTACAGTAATATATTTAAAAAAAATTAACATATAAGTTTAAACGAGAGCTAATAATTTTAAATGTTGAAATATATTTATATTTGCCAACTGATGTGACAGATTTTGGTTTAGATAATTTTTTAATGTTACTTGTGGTTAAATCTATGTTCCTTAACAGGAGCGAATCCATGAGTTTGAGTCAGCACAGGCGGTTGTTGACCATCTACCGTCGGTCGCAATAAAATGTTAAGAGTTCGTCTGATACATTTTTTTTCGTAAAAAATGCATTTTTGAATAGTGATTTGAAGGAGAAAGTGTGGCTAAAAATAAAGAAATTTTTTGAATTTGTATGTAATATTATTTTATTGAAAAATGTGTGAATGAAAAGAAAAGAGAAAAAATGTATTTTGAAAAAAAGGAAAATCGATTAAGGCCTAAAGTTTAAATATAACAATTATTTTGTTCAAATTGAACCTATATAATTTTGTTATAAGAATAAATAAGACTCATCAAATGACATTGTTGCCAAATTTTGTATAATTCAAAGAAAAGTAAAACCTAATAAATATTTTTTGGTAAATTAGGCAACATAAACCAGGAAGTACTGCAATGGTTAAGTTGGCAACTACCTTTCCAATAGTTTACATGTTCGAATCCCTTTGTCTCCATCTTTATAAAAATTTTGGTAAAACTAGTAGAATAAGAATAATGCACAAAAATCCCTTAGTAAGAGATTCGAACCCTAGATGTCAGATATGAATATGCAACCTCTAACCAGTTGAGCTACAAGGATGATTGAGAATGATATGACTTACCAGTAATATAAGGTAAAACTTTAATCTGTTGCCAACAAAAAAATTTTTCTCCTGGCGGATCCAGCAAAGGCGTGGCCGGGGGTGCTTGCCAGGTGCTGGATCCATGCATGTTCCTTGATTCTCACATTGATTACAGTTTATAGAGATAGCTCACCTAAACAAATAAACTATATCAACCCATCTTATAATCCTAATATTGGCTTTCCTCGGTGCACTCAACACCATGGGTCGGGAATGAGTCTGGAGCAACTATCAAGATTTGTTGAATATTGTTCAAACCATTATGTTAGCTTTATAGTAACTGGATCTCACATTTTATATACTAAGTTTCTACATAAGGCACAACGTGAATTGAAAAGTGGGTGGAACGGTACAAGGGTTTCATTTTCCTGAGCACAAGAGATTGAGAAGCTTATGGGAAGATAGTTGAGAGAGCTAAACATTCAATGTACTTCCCTAAGAAATTAAGGCTTTTGCATTCACACGTACAAAAGATTATTCATTATTGAGGAAGTACTTATTCGATAATAAGTAATAACAATGTTTAATATGCATGCTTGGTAGTTTAATGATGCTGTTTTGTCCATTGTTACATTTGAATCTTCATAGGAAGATGGTAAATATAACAAATACAAAAAATTGAAATATCCTCATTACAATATTCTATGGAAAATGAATACCATACTGATCTATCAGAGTTATCGACAACTTTGTGAAAATTTTAAAAAAGAAAAGAAACAACGGTTCAGTTCGATTTTGTTGGATTTTTGAAAATCGATATCTAAACCAAACTATTTTGAAGCAACTTAGTTTGATTTGAGGGAGAAACTGCGGGTTCATATGGAATCGAACCAATGGTTTCAAACCAATGGATTCAATTCGATTTGCGGTTAACATTTTATTTATTTATTTATTTATTTATTATTATTATTATTATTATTATTATTATTATTATTATTATTATTATTATTATTATTATTATTATTATTATTATTATTTGCAACCTTATGACAAATTATTGACATATAAACATTAAATCTAAGTTCAATTAAAAGTTTAAGTATGAAGTTGGTAAATTATATTTTTATGTATAAATAAATTTTCTTTTTGCTGTCCACTATCATACAGTGTAGAAAATATTTTGTATGTTTGCAGGCATATAAATCTGACAAATAAAACTAATTCGAGCTATTTTGAAGACAATATCCCTCTTTTCTTAGACCTGAAACTAAGATTTGTTCAGTCACTATATCTTGCATTATTAATCGGCTTTCCTTTAATCGGTAAACATCTCTTAAACCTCAATCAAGATTATTTAAATATACATGACATATCACGTTTCTTAACATTTGATATAAAAGTTTGAATAGAAACATCAAGAAATATTAGGAAATGTTCTCTTCGTGTTTTAGTTTTGAATTCATTTTAAATTTTGTGTTTTGAGTGCTTGTTTTAAAATTGTTGAAAATACGTTCTTTTTGCCATTTTGAAAAAATGTTTCTTAAAACATAAAATTGAAAACACGTTTACATTTTCTCATTCTTTTTCCCTTCTGCCATGGGCGATTTTCGTCTCCTCTATGAGCCGCTATCTTCTACCTCACAAACCGACCATCACCTAGACCACCAAATCCCAGCATCACTCTAACCCTCTCACTCTCACTACACGACTGATGATTATTTGACCAAGAAATTGCCAAAAATAGCCCCAACAAACTGCGCTACAAACTCATAGTTTTCGGCCATATTAACACTGCCACCGGCCACCTTTCCGATTGCGGACCACCACCAATCAACTCCTCTCAACAAGGCGCATCCAATACTACCATAGGGTCACCTTCAATTATGTCTAGAATCGGCTGATCTTATGGAAGCCGTCTGAGAGTTTTAAAGCCATGGCTGGAGTCATGGGGGTGGGCAATCGACGGGTGGTAGTGCACGACCTTGGGCATCACCGATGGTGGAGATTCTCGCAGAAGTAGTTTGTGTAAGATTAGTTTTTGAGGATGATTTTTGATCGATTTTGGTATATGTTTGGGTTGTTTGTGTGATAATTGAAGAGGGGATTGAAGGCTTCCCAATGGTATGTAAATCCGGTGGTTTTGAAGGAGGTTGGCCGGAGTTTAGAGGGTTGGAAAGTGGGGGCTCCATTGTTTTAGCAGAAGAAAGTTGGGAAAATGGAAATGGCTGTTTTTAACGTTTTCATTCCAAGCGTGTGTTTGGCTTGAAAACACTTAAAACGTCATTTTTGATCTTTAGAGTTTTCAGTACAATTTTTTTTTTTCAAAAATTCATTTTCGAAAATAGGAAAGAGAATGCGTTTTCACTATTTTGAAAAATCGAAAATAACAAACAGCAAAGAGAACAGCCCATTATCTTTTGAACCCTTTTCTGATTAAAGATTTCACAAAGGACCCCTAAGAGTGGACAAGAAGGGTCTCTGTCCAATAACTTTAATTAGCCGACATTAAAATCTTCATACCTAACACTTGTTGATATAAAAAATGACTAGTTTGATTTTGGCCAGCTTAGGTGATAAATTACGAGGTAAATGAGCTAAAATAGGTAAATTGTGTTGAAATAGAAAAAAGAGGATGTTTGGATTAGGTAGAGAGAATGAGAAGTGTATTTCATACATAAGTTGAGTTCGGTCTAAAGGGGGACCATTGCAATTTCTGTTAAAGGAGAAAATAGGCAAATTGACATGCTTTACATCAAATTAGCTATAGCTGATCTTAATGTGTGTGCCGTCGACCTGCTCTTGATTGAATGTTGAGGTCGGGCTCCATACGTCATTATGAGTCTAGGGTGGGAAGTCGTCTTTGCAAACTCATGATTGGTCACAATTTTGTTGCATAATCTGATCGTCGTCTATTTAGAAAGGATTGACTAGGAGGAAGGCAATGATGTCAACCTTGGAGTGAGGGAAATCAGAGAATGATGATGACATTTTCTGTATGACAATGGTAGATTTTAACCTCAGATGGTGTGCCGAGCTGATCTAATTTTGACCTCTACAAAAGATTTTTGGTGTATATTTAGAACCTTCCACTTCCCACATCATTCAAAGTTCAAAGAAGTTCCAAAATACATGCCCCGTATAAACATACATAAAACATTGAACTCATTCCAAATAAAAAATAAGCAACTGATAAAACATTCAAACTAACAGCAACTTAAACACTCATGTCCAACAAATTAAGCATCAAGAATACGAAGAACTAAATATAGGAGATCATGGGAAACAAAATCTCTCTATATTTCTGAATTGAGACCTTGAAGAATGGTTGGCACCAATGCCAGGTCTACCATGCTTGTTTGCCTTGTATAAGATTGAGAACTTGGCTAGATAGTGTTGATCATCTCAAGCTTGATTTCACCTGTGTTGATTGTATGAGATTGAGAACTCGACTGGATAATGTCATTTATCTCAAGCTTGATAAACATTGTGAACAATGAATATAATATTAAAATAAATTTATGGCCGCTTGTTTTGCTATAATGAAAATAGGATAAAAACTTAGAAGAAAACCAATTTCTATCTATTGTACACGGATGACAGGTACGTTGCGTAAAAAAAAAATTCAATTGTAGCAAATAATTTTGTCTAATTTAACGTACAATATTTTTATTGATCCATTTGATCTATAGTAAAAATCACATATTTATTATTTACTTATTATTTTCAATAACTTTAAACATTTCTCTTACAATAATATCATAAAAACATTGTTGTTTAATCAATTAGACAAATGTCAACTTGAGGAAGCAAAGTCCAACTTGGCCACCTTGATGGAGACATGTCAACTTGCACACATGAGTTGTAGAGATCCATTTGCATGGAAAGTGACATGCCAACTAGCATAGAGTTGGAAAGGTTCAAGATACAAGATACAATACAACAAGACAACTTGCAAGTATAGAGACATGTCACTTGCAATGTAGTCAATCCCAACTTGCCTACTTTATGGTCAAAGGAGGTATAAAGCAACTTGCAACCAATGAGAGCCCTTGGATCAAGATTAATCCTAGCCATTGATGCCAACTTGCATATCTTGAGTTTGTCTATAAATAGATGGACTTGGTCATTTGTAAATCCTATGAATTGAATCAAGGGGAAAGAGAGAATATTAGAGAGTTGAGAGAAAATTCCCATAGATAGGAAGGGGATTAAAGTGAGGTAGTAATATCTTTGTAGAGAGAAAATTGTAGTGTGTTTGTAAATAGTTTTCTTTTATATTTATAAAAAGAATTTTCCCCAAATATATGTGTGTACTCTTTTCCTCATAATTTTCCTATCTACCTTCTCTATCGAAGTTAATATATAATTTAGCCTCATTGGTTAAATTATTATGAGGGTGTAAGGCTGACTTAACGCTATCTCGTGGGGACGGGAGTGTTGGAGCGTTAAGGCCGCAAGTTCTAGCGTAGTTCGGGTGTAATGAAACTAAGCTTGTGACAAAAGAGAGAATATTAGAGAGTTGAGAGAAAATTTCCATAGATAGAAAGGGGATTAAAGTGAGGTAGAGTAATATCTTTGTGGAGAGAAAATTGTATTGTGTTTGTAAATAGTTTTCTCTTATATTTATACAAAGAAATTTCCCCAAATATATGTGTGCGCTCTTTTCCTCATAATTTTCCTATATACCTTCTCTACCGAAGTTAACAAATAATTTAAACTCATTGGTTAAATTATTGTGAGGGTGTAAGGCTGACTTAACACTATCTTGTGGGGACGAGAGTGTTGGAGCGTTAAGGCCATAAGGTTCTAGCATAGTTTGGATATAACGAAACTAGGCGCGTGATGAGAGAGAGAATATTAGAGAATTGAGAAAAAATCTCCCTAGATAGAAAAGGGATTCAAGTGAGGTAGAGTAATATCTTTGTAGAGAGAAAATTGTAGTGTGCTTATAAACAGTTTTCTCTTATATTTATACAAGGAATTTTCCCCAAATATATGAGTGTGCTCTTTTCCTCATAATTTTCCTATCTACCTTCTCTACCGAAGTTAACATATATGAGGATGTAAAGCTGACTTAATGCTATCTCATAGCGACGAGAGTGTTGGAGCGTTAAGGCCACACGGTTCTAGCATAGTTTGGGTGTAACGAAACTAGGCTTTTGACAAGTGGTATCAAAGTGAGGGTCATGTGGGGTTGAACTAATTTTTCATCTCAGAGGTGAGGTGACGTCCGTGTAAGGTTGACGTGGTGTGGACTATGTAAGTGGTATCAGAGCGAGGTTCACGTGGGGTTGAACTAATTTTTCATCTCAGAGGTGAGGTGACGTCCGTGTAAGGTTGACGTGGTGTGGACTATGTAAGTGGTATCAGAGCGAGGTTCACGTGGGGTTGAACTAATTTTTCATCTCAAAGGTAAGGTGACGTTCGTGTAAGGTTCACGTGATGTAGACTACGGAGGTAGTATCAAGGTGATGGTTTGGTTGTGGTAACCAACTACGGCTGTGGTAGCTAGGTTTGCTGAAGATTCTTGGAAGCTAGATTTGGATGAGGTGCTCAAATGGCGAAAACTCATGATGCTGCTAAAACTGAAGTAGACAAGGGACGTGGTGTTATCCCTGTAGAAGAAATGAGGACGCGTGGTAAGAGCAAAGCACGAAAAGCTTCAATGATAACCAGAGGCCATGGATAGCCAATATAGGGATGAAGTTCTGATGAATTCATTCTAGCTGTTTAATACTATGAGTGCCGAAACAGTTTCTGTGGGAATGGAAACACAGCCGTCGGGGATACAATTAGCGAAAGTCCTTGAAGATGATAAGGACATAATGTCTGCGGAGTTGCGGAGGGAACTACCAAAAAAGAAGGAAATTGAGGAAGCATTGTCAAAGAATTCAGAAATTGGGTGCACGAAGGTTCAAAGCTTCGACATGTGTAGGGACACTACAACCGGAGGAGTTGTCCATCTGAGGAACCAATGCAGAGGTGTAGAGGTGGCATGTAAGAGGTTGCAATGAGAAAAGGTGCAAGGGACACCATGGAAACCCGATCATCAAGGGGATGATGCAGCGAATTGGGAAAACTTCGATGCTCATTGACGTGGAGGACAATGCAATGTTGCATGAGGATTCACGGAACATGTTCCGCTACGAGGACGTTAGTGGACTGAGTGGTAGAGAATGTCACGGACCGCAAGCTCATGACTTGAGGCTTGGGATGACACGGGAATATCATGGCACAAAGTGGGAAAATGAGATAGACTTATGGCAAATAAAGTCTAAGTTTCGACGGTACATGGCGATGAGGGCGTCGCCAAATTTAGTGGAGAAGTGACTTACGTCTCCATGGTTGCGATTGATACGTATAGGTTGCGGCTGAAAAATTTGGGTAACGCAGGCAGTGCGTGGATGGAAGTACTTGCAGTAGGGGACGCACGTAGGGAAAACACAGGCACTGCGTTAGGGGACGCAAGCTGAACTTGTAGAAGGGGACGCAGATAGAACAACACAAGAACTTGCGGTAGGGGATGCAGGCAAGACCAAGACAGGAACTGCGACAGGAAGATGCAGACAAGCAAAATTCAAGCAGACGCAGGTAGATTGCGATAGGTGATGTAACAACAACATAGGTAGATTGCGACAGGGGACGCAACAACAACACCGACAGACTGTGTAGGCAGCCGTAGGCTGGGGATGCAGGCAGACGTTGGCTGGGGACGTAGGGACGAACATCTGGTTTTCTCGGGTGAAAACCACTATCATGAGAGGGAAGCAATACCATGGATTATAGCCGATAGTTTTGGATGCAAGTGTATGCCAACTCGAGCCAATTAGACAACTTGCAAAATGAGGCCAACATGCAACTTGCCAACTTGCTTGAGGAAGCAAAGTCCAACTTAGCCACCTTGATGGAGACATGTCCACTTGTACACATGAGTTGTAGAGATTCACTTGCATGGAAAGTGACATGCCAACTAGTATAAAGTTGGAAAGGTGCAAGATACAATGCAACAAGGCAACTTGCAAGTGTAGAGACATACCACTTGTAAGGTAGTCAATTCCAACTTGGCTACTTTATGGTTAAAAGAGGTTTAAGACAATTTACAACCAATGAGAACCCTTGGATCAAGATTAATCCTGGCCATTGATGCCAATTTGCATACATTGAGTTAGCCTATAAATAGAGAGACCTGGTTATTTGTAAATCCCATGAATTGAATCAAGGAGAAGGATAGAATATTAGAGAGTTGACAGAAAATTACCATGGATAGAAAAGGGATTAAAGTGAGATAGAGTAATATCTTTGTAGAGAGAAAATTGTAATGTGTTTGTAAAATTAGTCTCCAGTTTTTCTTTTCCCTTGATTGATCTCTGGTAGAGATCCACAAGATGTTTTGAGGTACGACACGTACGTGCCCAGTGCCCTTTCATTTCACATCTGAAGCAACTTTCTTCATGCTCCTTTTTAGATTTGCCACTCTCGTTTGCTTTGTGCCTTTTGAATTTATTGCCTTATTATTGATAACTTTGTTGATTATTTCTTCCATGATTTATTCCACGTACACGTCCGTGCCCGTGTCCACGTCCGCGTCCACGTCCACGTCCTTGTCTTGATATTGTATTTGCTTCAGACAATGTAGTACCATTTGCTTCAGGCAATGGTACGGAACCAGTTGGATGTAATCCATGATTTTTCATCAACAATTCATTATTTTGTTCAGCAACTAGTAGGCAAGATATAAGTTCTGAGTATTTTTTGAAGCCACGCTCACGATATTGCTGCTGCAGGAGCACATTCGAGGCATGAAAGGTGGAGAAAGTTTTTTCCAACATATCTTCATCGGTGATTTTTTCTCCACACAAAGTCAACTTTGAACATATTCTGAACAATTCAGAATTGTACTCACTAACCGTTTTAAAGTCTTGCAAACGAAGGTGCATCCACTCTAACGGGCTTTGGAGAGGACTATAGTCCTCTGATGATCAAATCTTTCAGTTAACTTTTTTCAAAGAACTTGTGAATCTTTCTCAGTGAGATATTCAATTTTTAATCCATCGTGAAGATGGTTGTCGAGGAAAATGAGTGCTTTCGCACGATTCTGCAGGGATTCATTGTTTCCTTGTTTTATTGTCTCTCCCAGACCCTTTGAGACGAGATGGATATCAGCATCCAGTATCCATGACAGATAATTTTTACCAGATATATCAAGTGCAGCAAACTCAAGTTACGTAATGTTTATCATTTGTTTAACTACACAATAAAAAAATACTATTAGTTTCGAAGAATATGATTAATCATCACATGTTAATCAAATAGTCAATATCAACATGACTTTAAGTTATGTGTTTTCCTTTAGAGATAAACACTAATTTGAAATAATATATTCTTCGAAACATATGCTACTTTTGGAGCACATTATATTTTGCTATTGCTATTATTTCTTCAAGTGCAATATGTCAATATTCTTTTGGAATATTGAGAGTTATAATTTATGCTCTTCAGGAGCAAATAATAATCTTATAATGTTGTACTACTTCTGGAGCAACAAGGAATAGATCTATGATTAATATTCTTCTGGAATATTAATTATAGTGTTGTGCTACTTCAGGAGCAACAACAATTAAAAATAAATTTAATGTAATGTTTCATAACTAAACATAAAAAATAATAATAATACATCCAATTGCTCACCATTAATTAATATACAAACACATGTAAAATATTATTTTGAATTAATAACGTGAGTCGAGTGAAACACAAAAAAATTGGTGACATGTAGAAACCTATTCACATATTATGGCACGAAATTCTAATTATGTGTAATTAAAAGAATTGAATTAGTATTAACCAATTAAGACATGAAATTTATAGAAACAAATGGATAAAATTATAAGCATGTATAGAACGTAAATGGCTAATTTAAATATAAGGAGGGTATATGAACATGAATTAATGCATATCAATTGATTTAACATAAATATATCTCCATAAAAATGCACGTGGATTGATATAAAAGAAAAAAACATTAATTAATTCAAAGAGAGGTACAAAGAAAACATAATGATCGAGAAAGATAAGGTCACGTATTGCAGATTCAACATATGTAAATGTAAAATTCACGTATTATCAAATTAATTTTGATATACGTGATAGATGATTATGAAAAAAAAATTACTACCTTCTATGAGTTTCGTGCTGATAACGTGTTATAAAATGAGAGGAAAAGAGAATAGAGAAAACTCAATAAACTTTTTGTGTATATTATTGAAAACCAAAGCCCTATATTTATATGTAAGAATCAGGAATACAATGGTAATAATTTTTAGGGCTACAGAGGTACAAATGTCATTCACCAATAAACTTTAATGGACTTTCCATTTACAACAAATTTTACACTTGTTATTAATTTTTTTTATTGAAATATTTTAAATATGAGTACCTATTTGTTATTTACTAATAAGTTTGAATTAAAAATATATAATATTTTTAGTAAACAATGAAAATATGTTTATGATAGAGTGTCCGAGGAGTGTCAGTATTGACACGTGTTGAACACGAACATGTTACCCTAATTAAATTGTCCATGCTATAGAGCCATTTTATGTTTTCAGTAATCACTGGTAGAATTTACCATTAACCTAGGGTGGAACCTATTAGATTCTCAAAGAATTCCATCATGTTTGGATATGTTACCTGTCAATATTCACATAATTAATAAAATCATCCCCATCATAACCTACTGTCCTAGAAATACAAAACTAAAAAAATCTCACATTACTTAAAGAATTCGTTTCCAAATATATCATTATTATGGAACTGAAGAAGTTTCAGTAACACATTTCTTTACCTTCATGCTCGAAGACTATGATTCTAAAAGGGGAAATGTTCAATAATATCTTCGTACCAACTGCCATGTGTAACGCATAAGACCATAAGTTCAATAATTCCTTCATACCCACTGACATGTTCTAGAACTGTGTTACCCATTTCATTTGTCATCATCAATCTCATTATCAGAATCGTTGAGCTCACCATCTATATAGAATGTGTTGTCCTCAATGTTAAAGCTTGCACAAAGTTTATATAGATTTAGGATTTTCTCATGTGTTGCCCAAATAAACAAAAATTAAAGTTTCAAAATCTTAAAAAAATAAATATTTACTTAAAGTTCAATGAATATCAGATTACACAAATCAAGAGTGAGACTGCGGATGTGTAGAAAACTTACAAATATTACAAGTTTTTCAAAGAACCAATACGTTTGCGTGTGGCTCCCATTGTACACGCGAAGAGGGTAACCAAAAATTACAAATTACGAATTATATTAAAGGCAGTGGTACTATATCTTCTATTACAACAAGTAAGCGAGAAAGCAATCATCGTACAGCACATGACTAACTTAACAAGTATCATGGCTGTATAATATCTTCGTATAATATTTCGCTAATCGGAGAACAAAGCTGCAACCATTGATAAAGAAAATGCACTAGCAGAAAGAACTATGGCCAATGTATCCGCTATAACAAAGATTATAAAAGTTGGATTTCCCGATAATATTGTATGGCCATCGTTCTCCTTATATCATCCAGGGATGGTAAATTGGCAGCAAATGTAACCGTTATTATGAGAGCTGTCAATACCATCTGAGTGTCTCCCATTTTTCTCAGGTTCATCGGCACCTCCATCTTTCTTTCCTCATCTGCTTTCATCATTCGTAATCTATTATCACGATTGATTGGGTTCCAGATTTCCATAAGCGTAGCTTTTCTTTTTAATTCCTTTCCATATCATCTTGTTTCAATGTTAAAACAGAGATAAGCTATCAACACACTAGTTGACATTTCTTTGAAATAACTTATTTTTCATATTCTATGGTGAAACTTGAAAGCTCAAAGAATAAAATAAGATAGACGTTTTTTACCTTTCTTGCTAAAAAAATATCAGAATGCACTACCACATCAAGGGGAGTCATCTGATTCTTATTCACCACATTTTGATCTGCTTGTAGGTGGTTCACAAGATCAAAGCCTTTCAAATTGATTGTAACGGTGTTGTGTTTTCCTTTACTGTTGATTTATGAGGTTGCCAACCCAAGATTATTCCAAGATAAACTGTATCGCGTTTTCCTCTTCGAATTTCATAGCAAGACGTAGAATATTACGACCATCCCCGGTGACCATCTCCTAGCAATCAGGACAATACGTTAAGATCTCTCTCGTGATCTCTACTTTTCCCTTACGTGTTGCTATATGAAGAGCTGTCATATTATCATCTCCTTCTGTAACTACGTATGCTACAAATTTATCCATTTCTAATAATTCCTTCACCACATTGTTGGATCCATGTCATGCAGCATGATGGAGTGCCGTCCATCTAAAATCGTCTGCCATCTTTATTAAGATTGGATGCTTTTTCAGTAACTCTTGTGTGAATACTGCAATTATCAAAACCATGATGTATTAAAATGGTGAATATCAACTGTCTTCTCATTTTCGATTAAATAAATAGCATACGAAAGACAAAAAGAGCAGCTCAACAAAAATATAGTCCTCTTAATAAAGAACAAAAGTACCAATATTAATAAAATAAAAGACTTACTTTTTCCATTCATATGTCCCCAATCAATGTACATTAACCAGTTGACAATTGAGTCAGAGAACATTGATCGTAAATGAAATTAATTCAAATTCAAAACTTACTCTCGAGTTAAATACAGCCGCCACAACATGCAGAGCAATTCTCCCTTTTGGGCCAATGTAAGCTAGGGTGGGACAATATTCCATTATGCACATTCGACATAATGCTCGTTTCTAGTAAATAGCAAAAAATAGTGAAGTTTTCAATGAGTTTTCGCTATATTTGCAATTTCAGGATAATCCTGAAGCATGATTGCAACCATTTCCGACTGGTCACTCACGATTGCCTCATGAAATAGAGTATTTCCATTTTTATTTCTTATTGATAGACGACTTTCTAGTTTTCCATTGCCAAATTTAACATCCTAATCTGAACGCTTTCCCATCTACCATCTTCTTCAACTTCAAAATCTCAGAAATTTATTGAACGTTGAAGATGAAAATAGTTTTTATATCAATTACTTCAAATCAATAAGTAAATTTACGTATGTGTAATTTCATTTTCATTAATATAGGTTTTTAATCGATAAATCTTATTTTGACATAGATTAACATGTAGATAAATTATCTTAGCAGATATGAATTTTTTTAAACGTGAATAAGAAAAGATTTATCCATATAATGAATTCTTTCAAATGATACAAGACAACCGACTGTTACGGTCAGCTGTTTAACGATCGACCGTAACGGCCGACGATAACTGTCCGATCGTTACACAGTCGATGGGCCGGACGGTTAGCAGTCGGCCCGTCGAATATTTTTTTATAAATTTCTATTGCCGCTGTCGTTGACCCGAATTTTCGACTATTTTTTCGTATAATTAAGAATTTGAAAAAGAAATAGAAAGAACATAACTTGAGGTAGTAGAAATATAAACTTCTTAGCTAGGGTAGAACAATATTCCATTATGCGCGTCCGACATAATGCTCGTTTCCTGTAAATGGCAAGAAACAATGGAGTTTCCAATGTGCTTTTCACTAAATTTGCAATTTCAAGATAATCCTAAAGCATGATTGCAATTATTTTCGACTGGTCACTCACTATTGCCTCATGTAGTAGAGTATTTCCATTTTTATTTCATATCGATAGAAGACTTTCTAGTTCTCCACCGCCAGATTCAACCTCGTAATCTGAACGCTTTCTCATCTTCTTCAACTATAAAATCTCAGACATTTATCGAATGCCGAAGAGAAAAATATTTTTTATATCAATCAATTCGAATCAATAAGTAAATTTACATATGTTTAGTTTCGTTTTCGTCAATATACTTCGTTAATCGATAAATCTTATTTCAACATATATTAATATGTAGATAAATTATTTTAACAGATTTAGAATTTTTTAAACATGAATAAAAAATATATATCTACATAATGAATTCTTTCAAACAACACAACATAGCCGACTGTTAAACGATCGACCCTAACAGTCGACAATAACTATCATGTTGTTATACAACCGATGGGCCGAATAATAAGCGGTCGGCCTTTCAACCGTATTTTTTATAAATTTCTATTGCCACTGCCGTTGAGTCGAATTTTCGACTATTTTTTCATATAATTAAAATGTTGGAAAAAAAAATAGAAAAAACATAACTTGAGGCAATAGAAATACAAATTTTTTAGCTGGGGCGCGACAATATTCCATTATGCACGTCCGAATGATGCGTGTTTCCTATAAATAGGAAGAAACGATAGAGTTTCCAATGAGTTTTTCGCTATATTCGCAATTTCAGAATAATCCTAAAGCATGATTGCAACCATTTCCGACTAGTCACTCAATATTGTCTCATACAATAGAGTATTTTCATTTTTATTTCTTATCGGTAGAAGAATTTTTTGAGTCGAATTTTCGACTATTTTTTCATATAATTAAAATGTTGGAAAAAAAAAATAGAAAAAACATAACTTGAGGCAATAGAAATACAAATTTTTTAGCTGGGGCGGGACAATATTCCATTATGCACGTCCGAATGATGCGTGTTTCCTATAAATAGGAAGAAACGATAGAGTTTCCAATGAGTTTTTCGCTATATTCGCAATTTCAGAATAATCCTAAAGCATGTTTGCAACCATTTCCGACTAGTCACTCAATATTGTCTCATACAATAGAGTATTTTCATTTTTATTTCTTATCGGTAGAAGAATTTCTAGTTCTCCATCGCCAGATTCAACCTCCTAATCTGAATGCTTTCTCATCTTCTTCAACTGCAAAATCTGAAACATTTAACGAATGCCGAAGAGGTAAATATTTTTTATATCAATCATTTCAAATCAGTAAGTAAATTTACATATGTTTAATTTTATTTTTGTTAATATACATTTTTAATCGATAAATCTTATTTCGATATTGATTAACATGTAGAAAAACTATTTTAGCAGATATAAATTTTTTTAAATATGAATAAGAAAACTTTTATCGGCATAATGAATTCTTTCAGAGGACACAACACAGCCGACTGTTACGGTCGGCTGTTTAATGATTGATCGTAACAGCCGACGATAATTGTCCAGTTGATACGCAGCTGAAGAGCTGGACAGTTAGCAGTCAGCTCGTCGACTGTATTTTTTTTAATAAATTTCTATTGCCACTGTCTTTGAGCCGAATTTTTGACTATTTTTTTTTGTATAATTAAAAATTTAGTGAAAGAAATAGAAACAACATAACTTGAGGCAATAGAAATATAAATTTATCAGCTGGGGAGGGACAATATTCCATTATGCCCGTCCGACATAATGCTCGTTTCGTGTAAATAGCAAGAAACTGTGGAGTTTCCAATGAGTTTTTCGCTATATTTACAATTTTAGGATTATTTTGAAGCATGATTGCAACCATTTTCGACTAGTCACTCACTACTGCCTCATGCAATAGAGTATTTCCATTTTTATTTCTTATCGATGGAAGACTTTCTAGTTTTCCACCGCCAGATTCAACTTCCTAATCTGAACACTTTTTCATCTTTTTCAATTACAAAATCTCAGACATTTATCGAATTTCGAAAAGGAAAATATTTTTTTATATCAATCCCTTCGAATCAGTAAGTAAATTTAAGTATGTTTAATTTCGTTTTCGTTCATATGTGTTTTTAATCGATAAATCTTATTTTTCGACATAAATTAATATGTAGATAAATCATTTTAGCAGATTTAGAATTTTTTAAACATGAATAAGAAAAAATATATCTGTATAATGAATTACTTTAGACGACACAACACTGCCGACTATTACAGTCATCTATTTAACGATAGACCGTAGTTGTCAACGATAACTGTCCGGCTTTTCACACCAGACAGACAGGACAGTTAGTGGTCAGCTTGTCGACTATTTTTCATAAATTTTTATTGTCACTATCGTTGAGCCGAATTTTCCACTATTTTTTCGTATAATTAAACATTCGAAAAAGAAATAGAAAGAACATAACTTGAGGCAGTAGAAATATAAATTTATTAGCTGGGGCAGGACAATATTCCATTATTCGCTTCCAACATAATGCTTGTTTCCTATAAATAGCAAGAAACAGTGGAGTTTCTAATGAGTTTTTCGCTATATTTGCAATTTCAGGATAATCTTAAAGCATGATTGCAACCATTTTTGACTGGTCAATTGCCTTATGCAATAGAGTATTTTCATTTTTATTTCTTATCGATAGAAGACTTTCTAGTTTTCCACCGCCAGATTCAACCTTTTAATCTGAATGCTTTCTCATCTTCCATCTTCTTCAACTGTAAAATCTCATAAATTTATCGAATGTCGGAGAGGAATTTTTTTTATATTAATAACTTCGAATCAATAAGTCTATTTACGTATGTTTAATTTCATTTTCGTTAATATACGCTTTTAATCGATAAATCTTATTTCGACACCTCTAGAAATAGGATATGAAGAACATATTTTAGCCATGGACAGACCAGCAAACATGGTGAAACATCTCGCAATAAGCCATCCAAAGACCAAGGAAATCGGCCAACCAAAAGTCAATCCCGTATTGTATAGTGTTGTCACACCAAAGAGCATTGATATTACAGAAATGAAAATGCAAAGTTCGATAACACTAATCAATCACGTTTGAGTTCTTGTTTGTAGCCCAGCTCGTGTAATCGTGCGTGGCCCGAATCAACAAGTTATGGATTTGTTCTTGAACATGAGAAGGAAGAATGCTCTTGTTCTTTCCTCCTTCGAGCACCATCTTCTCTTCTCGTGCTTACGAGAGAGTGAGAGAAAGAAAGAAAGGCGGATGATGAAATGAATTGCACATCAGCAAATCATCTCTTTAACATTTCTTGAACTTTGTGCAGAGAGGTAGTATTGAATTGAGCGAAGCCTCTGCTTGGATGCACATTTATGACAAACCACAGCTTCATATGGAAACTTCCAAGTTTGGAAGAACATATAAATTTCAACCGTTAACTTTAGAAGAAAGCACGGATGGATAGGAATTATAAACCTTAGAGAAAATCGTTGGGAACATTGCATTGCGTCCCTGTACTAAGCTCCCATCATGTCAAAAAGGTAAGATCGGCTGAAGGCAACAAAATTTTAAGATCTTTACAACGACGCTTAACATCTAGACCAATTTTCGCAACCTTTCTCGAACCTGACCATTCCGTTATCTATTAGAAGTTCATCACCCACAAGAATTTAGTCCCAATTTAGTTAACGTGAAATATACTATTTTTTGCATATTCGTTTAAATATACGTGTTTCATACCCTCAGCAAAGCAACCATAGTTCACATTAATAGTGCATTCGGGAAGAGGCGAATTAAAAGCTTGAACGTTTAAAGTCCATGTTTCACCATCCTGCATAAGAAACATAATTTATAAAATCTTCCAACAAAAGATTGCAAAATAGATGTTTCAACTTGGTAATGCAAAGATTAAGGCTGGACAAAATTTTCAAACCGAACAAAATAGAACCAAAATTGAACCAAATCGAACAATTTATTTCAATTCTTCTTAAGTTAAATACTGAACAAGTATCAAAATCGAGAATTGACAGATTCTCCAATTCTTCCCACAACTCTTCCGATATCACGTCTTAACGTTGGAGAAGAGAGAAGATGAGATAAGGGTTGTTGAAAATAATTTAGGGCTTGGGATAGATGAGGTGGGTTGGTTGCAGGGTAGGATGGGTTATATATATTAATTTAAATTGAATGGGATGAGTGTTTTTGTGGGGGTGGGTTTGTAGTAGGGTTGGACATGGTCGGTTCGGTTCGATTCTAACGAGAACCTAACCAATTCGAAATTTTCGGGTATTTAGTATGTGGAACCGTCGGGTCCAAATTTAATTACGGAACTGTTTGGGTTCGGTTCCATTCGGTTCCGTATTATAATTAAATTTTTTAATATATACAAAGTTACATTAATTTAATTAATGATATGTTCAATATTAGCTCTTACAAAATAACGTAGTTCAATCTTATGTATTTCACGTCTCTCTTTGTTGAATTCTTCATAAATTTGATTATTAAAATCACAAAAAGAGAAAGATAGTGAGTTCAAAATAATTAAGAGAGATGTTGTAGAGTTTTAATTCGATTTTCTTCGATAGAAACGACACTATAGTAGAATAATATATTTGAATAAAATTGAGGTCGATTTGATTAAGTTGATTTTGAACTGAAAATTAAAATAGGAAAATCATATTTTGTGGTTTGAACTAAATTAACTAGTTAACAAATAATTTTACTTATTTAAAATAAATTAATTAAAAAATTACGGAGATTCAGTTCTTATTCGGCTCTTCGGGTCTTGGCCTAGAATCGAGAACCGAACCATACCTGTCGGTTCTTGATTCAAATACCCGTTCGGGTATTTAACTTGAGAAGAACCATCGGGTTCGGTTTAGTTCGGGTTCGATTCGGTCAGTTCAATTCGGGAGTTTTGTCCAGCCCTAGTTTGTAGATTATTTAATTTTATAATATTATTATTAGTATTTAAAAAATGTATTATCATCTGATTTTGGTATAAAAAAAACCTTAAATTAGAATTTTGAAGTTGAAACTTAAAAAACTTGGTTGAGTGTAATTTCCACTATATTTTTTTGGGGGAGAAAAATCATAAATCTGGTTTTAAGTATTACAAAATCCATTTTCAAGCCTTAAGTTTAAAAATGTAAAAATTAGGTACTATTTATTAATTAAATATAATTTATTAATTAAATATAATAAAGTCACAATTATATAATTATTGATCACATGTGCATAATTATAAGTCACAACTTATTTATTGGTCATTTGAGATCACAAATAATTTTATTTTTTTTATAAAACACCGTTTATTTTATCAGTGACAGATCAAAAAAATTATAGATCATAGTTTATCTATCGGTCACATAATTTCAAATTTATTGGTTACAAATTATTTTTCAGTCATATATTATCAAATTTTTAGATCACACTTAAATATATGGTAACGATAACCAAATACTTGATCATATACACCAAATAGTAGGTCACATACTATCGGCCATCCTCACCCTGCCACCGCCGTCACTATACAACACCACCACCAACTAAGTCACCTCCAATAGATTTGAGCAACTTGGAGCCAAGCTGAATCCATTCGATTTCTAAAGAAGATTACTAAGAATTTAGAAAACGTTCTTGGTAGAAACAATGTGAATGAAAGATCTCACTGAATTGATCGAAGTGAAAAGCAAAAACATTCTAATAAAGACTTCCAATCCACCACAACCACAACTATCTAATCTCCAGCCACGAACAACCAACTCCACCAACAACCACTCACATATTAATTATTTAATAGGTCACAAGGTCACAAATGCTGACCCACTCCAATAGAAACGCACCACCATTGTCACCGTCACCAACACTGTCACCACCATTGCCGCCACCACCATTTTGCAACACTCCCATCACCATATCACACCAGCAACATGATAAGACATAAAATGTCGTGATTTATATCCGTTAATTCTTTTATTTTTATGACTAATTAACACCTAAATATGCTAAGTACTCTTATATTATGATTTAGGTTGTATTCGGATGATCATGGCATAAAATAGGAAAGAGTGAAAAGGACCTAAATGTAAGAAATTAAAAGTCCAAGGACTACAATGCAAATATCCAAAATTTGAACCGAAAGGTGAAACGAAGGAGTGAAAGAATTGGAGGTCAATCGATGGAAGATTTAAAGTGTTGGAAGAAGGAAAACAAGAAAAAGAGGCCAAGAAAAGAGAATATGAAAGCTCAAGGACCAAGTTACAAATAATCTTTAGATGAGACGAGCAATGAAATGAAGATCAAGAGTGTTAGAGGTCAAGTGGATGAGGAAAAAGGTCAAAGGGATGAGATACAGTCAAAGTATAATCACACATCAATTTCCAATCGAAAAAGTTATACATCAATTTTCAGAATCATATTGGGACCCATTTTTGACATGGTAAACAATCGAATTGGAAGATGACATATGAAGAAAAGTTGTATCCCTTTCAGTTAAATTTTCAACCCACTTTGAATCACCTTAATTAGACATCGAGAAAGAAAATTAGGATCAAAATACTGAAAGCAATCCCGCGGGAAAACAATTGATCTATGCGGTTGCATAGTTCAAAATCAATGAGGTCGTATTCTGACCTTCAGAGAATTTTTGGGTTGCAAATCATTGTTTTATGAGACCTCAACACTTATAACTATGCGGTTGGATAGTTCATTTCAGACACACAATTTTTAGTTTCCTAATTTGAATCAAATACTTATGGAAACAAATCTTGTACACTATATATAAGCCCCAAATCTTGTCCAAAACAGGGAGAACGCCCCAACCCTATTTTTTTCTCTTTGTGCTCAAGATCTAGGATATGCAACTAATTTCTTTTGCTTGATCAAAGGAGACGAAAGCCTTGGAACAATTAAACTGTGAGATCCACCTTATTTTTATTGATTGATTCATATACTTAGTATTAAATCTTCTTCTACAATTATTTTTATGATTGTTGTGTTTGATTTCTAGAGTGCACGATAGATTATTAATCTCAATAATCTATAGTTAAGTTGAATTTCAAAACTGTAATTGTTGATTGGTTTAACTTATGAAGCAACTAAGATTGATAATTTGCTGGTTGGA
Source organism: Olea europaea var. sylvestris (assembly GCF_002742605.1). Lineage (NCBI taxonomy): Eukaryota > Viridiplantae > Streptophyta > Magnoliopsida > Lamiales > Oleaceae > Olea > Olea europaea. The sequence continues at coordinate 20,585 of NW_019228199.1, forward strand.
AATTATTAAATCTTAGGGAGAAGATAGGTTAAATGCAAACTATTGGTTTGTGTTATCTAGTTCATTGATTTCTCTAATTTGCAAAGTCATTATTAAATTAAATTCTCGCGCTTGTCTAGGATTGTTTGATAATGATGATTAATTAGATCGCTTGTTTCTAATTAATTAAAACTAAGGAGAAATAGGAAAATTGTTTCGAATGAGAAATTTATTTTTCACAATGAATGCTACAATTATGAATTGATGATTATTTGTGGATCAATGACCGATTATTAATTTCCAATAGTGGATGTTGACTTAGATCAAGTTTTGTTTTATTGCTTATATTTAATTCGGTGATTTGTATTATTTCAAGAAACCAAAACTCCCCATTTTAGTTAATATTGCATCAAAAAGTAAATTAATTACTCTCTGTGGGATCGACCCTTACTTCCACTACTATATTAATTTTTAGAAGTATAGGTTTTAATTTGGAGTGCCTAAGATAGTACGCACCAAATTTTAGCATCATTGCCAGGGATTGATTTAGTTTATTTTTGTGCTTTTTATTTGTTTCATTAGTTTTTGTTTTAAAAAAAATTGTTTATTTTGTTTAGTTTAGTTTTTCTTTTCTTTTCTTTTTGCTTCCTTGATTGTTTATGCCCATAACTCGATCCTTTAACTAAGGTGATTTGCAGTACGATCCATAAATAAAAAGAATTTTGCACAGGATGAGGATTGGCATGGCTAGGAATCAAACTTTGAAAAAGCTTTCAGCTCCGAATTTGCATCAACGACCCTTATGCATAACTTTCCCTAATTTAGATGCTTATACTACTTTTGAATTAAAATCCGAACTAATACATCTATTGCCCACTTTTCATGGTCTTGTAGATAAAGATCCCCCATAAACATTTGAAGGAATTTCACGTGGTCTGTACTAGCATGAAAGATTCAGCTAAGGATTGGCTCTATTATCTACCATCTGGAAGTATCACAACATGGGAAGAAATGAAGAGGTTGTTCTTAGAAAAATATTTTCCAGCTTTAGGGGCAACAAATATCCGAAAAGCAATTTGTGGCGTAATACAGAACAGCAAGGAATCCCTACATGAATACTGGGAGCGTTTCAAGCGACTGTGTACAAGCTGTCCCCATCATTAAATCAGTGAACGACCACTTATCCAATATTTTTATGAAGGGATTCTACCCACAGATAGGAGTATGATTGATGCTGCAAGCGGATGAGCGCTGGTAGATAAAACACCTGAGGGCGCGAGAAACTTAATTACAAACATGGAAGCCAATTCTCAACAATTTGGCACTAGACTCGACACTCCTTCTAAAAGTGTCAATGAGGTAAATATCTTAACCCTTAAACAACAAATTTCGAGTCTGACTACTCTTGTTCGACAAATGGTTACAAGTACTATACAAACAGCAAAGGCGTGTGGAATCTGTTCAGTAGCAAGTCATTACACTGACATGTGTCCAACTCTTCAAGAAGATAAACAAGTTAATGCAGTAGGCAGCTTTCCTGGACAACCACAAAGGAATTATAATCCTTACTCAAACACCTACAATCCAGGATGGAAGAATCATCCTAACCTTAGCTATGGGAATCAACAAGTGAATCAACCAAACTTCCAGCAATACAGGTAGCCATATCCTCCTAGACAACAACAGGACCAAACTTCAAGTTTAGGTATGCCTTTAGAAGATATTGTTAAGTCTCTTGCCACTAACACTTTGCAATTCCAACAGGAGACAAGGGTAAGTATTAAAAGTTTGGAGAATCAGATAGGTCAAATGGCAACCTCAATCAGTAGGTTGGAAGCACAACGTTCAAGAAAATTACCCTCTCAAATAATGGTAAATCCAAGGGAAAATGTAAGTGCAATCTTGTTGAAGAATGGTAAGGAAGTTGAAATTCCAAAGGCAACCCTTACATCATTGAAGCAGGAGAAGGAGAAAGATGTCATTGAAGAAAAGAGTGTTCCCAACAATGATGGCGTACCTAAGCGTAAGTTTCCACCCCTTTTTGAGTATAAACCGGTACCCTCTTTCCCTCAGGCTTTAGTAGAACCTAGGAAAGATGAACATAATCATGAACTTTATGAAACTTTTCGTAAATGTGAGGTAAACATTCCATTGCTGGATGCTATTAAACAAGTACCTCGTTATGCTAAGTTCTTGAAGGAATTGTATACTCTTAAAAGAAAGTAAAACTTAAAAGTGTGAAAAGATAAATGTAGGGAAAAATGTTTCTTCAATCATTCAAAGAAATCTCCCTAGAAAGTGTAAAGATCTAGACATGTTTAGCATCCCTTGCATGATAGGTAACACTAGGTTCAAAAAGGCCATGTTAAACTCAGGAGCTTCTATTAATGTCATGCTATACTATGTATACGCTTCTTTAGAACTTGGACCTTTGAATGAAACTGGTGTCATAATTCAACTAGCTGATAAATCTAATGCCAATCCTAACGGTGTAGTTGAGGATGTTCTCGTGAAAATTAATGATTTAGTTTTTCCCGCTGACTTCTATGTGCTTGATATGAGATATAGTAATCAAACTATCCCCATTCTACTAGGAATACCATTCTTAAGGACATCCAAAACTAAAATTAATTTTTATAGTGGTATGCTTACTATGGAATTTGATTATAAAATCAATGAATTTAACATTTATGATGCCATGAAATATCCTGATGAAACTAACCCTGTTTATTCTATTAAAGTGCCTGATAATAGAACAGAAAGTTTTAGAACGTGATGAAAACAATGCAGCAAAAGTTGCCATTGATAAGCATATTGAGGATGTGAATTAGGAGTTACCCTCGAATACTACCTTGCAGGAAATCATTGTGGCATTGAATGCTTCTCCAAAGTCAGGTAAAAGTTCACATATTGTTTTGCCAATTGCTAACGAGAGGCCTTTCTATGCAGGTTTCCAAATGGATGAAGTGAGAACATGGGACCTTGGGAACCCAATTGATTCCTGTTGAGGAAGGAAGCAATAAGTCTAGCCAAGGACAATAAACAAAGGCCCTGCTTGGGAGGCAACCCAAAGGGAGTTCGTTCCTTACTTTTTATTTTTCTTTTCGTTTTCGTATTTGCATTAATCTTTTAGTTTAAATTTGTTCTTTTCTTTACATTTCACTTTACATTGGGGACAATGTAAGTTTTAAGCGTGGGTGAGAGAATTTAGGTTGTTTTTAAATTTTTTATATAGGTCATGATTACATTACTTCTGACAAGACAAGAAATTTTTTTCGAGAAAAATCGAGGAAAAAGTTGTAATTTTAAATGATTTTTGGTTGCATTTACTACTTGTTAAATTTAATTAGGCTTTGATGGACTCATAACATGATTGAATAATTGATCTTCCAACTTAGAGTTAATTAGTACGGTTATTCTTTTTGAGGATGGTAGTAACTAAATTTTGTAGACAAAAAATCGGTCAGATTTTGAGCTTTCAGACTGACACATACATATTGGTCTCACTATTTTCTTTCATGAGTGATTTTCTTTCATGGATTTGTTTCTCTAGAACTTGCATGAACATGATTAAGGCCATCTTTATTGCAAAAATTCGCCACCTTAGCTAAATAGCCTTCCCTGTAATTAATTTTTCCTTTATTAAACCCCATTGAGCCTTATAGCCTTTTTGTTTTGTAAACCCACGTTACAAGCTTTAAATTCAAAAAAATAATATCTTTACCCAAGCCATAGAGCTATTGGGGTATTGTTCTTCATTTTGATATATGGGAGTGCGAAAGAAATAAGTGTGGGGTGTCTAAAATTTTGATAGGATTATGATGGTGGAATGGAACATGTGCTCAATTACAATTCATAAGTTTCAATATTAGTGCAATATTTTGAGTTAAAAAAATCGAAAAAAAATGATGAAAAATATGAAAGAGAAAAAAGTGATGGAGGAAATAGTTTTCAATGTTACAAAATTATTTTATGTTCATGGTTCCTCCTAATATATTACAAGTTGGGTTGTGTGAAATAGGTGTAAAAAAGTTGTGTATGGAGAGATTAATCTTACACGTTTTATATATACGTTTGAGCTGAGTTAATTCATCTTTACTCCACTATTTCAATGGCTTTTGAGTCACTTACCCAAATACTTCCCACCTGGACTCTAAGCCACGTTACAACCCATTGAAAAGACCTTATGATTTATGTTATGCATGTGATCTGATTGCTGGAGAATGAGAAGATATGCAAACATATGGTAGAACATCTCTATTGGAATGAACTTGAGCGAAACACTTACCCATTAAACACATGAGAGTTGAGTGCTTATATTCCGTGAGGGTCTACATGTTTGGTTTACTCCATCTTGATATGAGAATACTTGCTAATTGATTATAAGTTGTGTGAGAATGTTTGTTCATAATGTGTTATGTGTTTTGGCGAGTTAGGTTGTTCTATGTTGATAGCATGGCAATCTTAACATCTTTGTAAAAGTGAATTTGAATGTTACTCGAGGACGAGCAAAAGGTAAGTGTGGGGAAATTTGATAAGACATGAAATGTCATGATTTATATCTATTAATTCTTGTATTTTTATGACTAATTAACACCTAAATATGCTAAGTACTCTTATATTGTGATTTATATTGCATTTGGATGATCATGGCATAAAATAGAAGGAAAGAGCAAAAAAGGACTTAAATGAAAGAAATCAAAGTTTAAGGACTAAAATGTAAATATTCAAAAGTTGAACCTAAAGGCAAAACGAAGGAGTGAAAATTTTGAAGGTCAATTGATGGAAGACTTAAAGTGTTGGAAAAAGGAAAACAAGAAAAAAAAAGCCAAGAAAAGAGAATATGAAAGCTCAGGGACCAAGTTGCAAATAATTCCTAGATGAGACAAGCAATGGGATGAAGATTCAATAGTGTTAGATGTCAAGTGGATGAGGAAAGACGTCAAAGGGATGAAATACAATCAAAGTATAATCACACATCAATTTCCAATCGAAAAGGTTATGAACCGATTTTCGAAATCATATTGTGACTTGTTTTTGACATGGTAAACGATCGAATTGGAAGATGGTATCTGAATAAAAGTTATAGCCTTTGAGTTATCTCTCCAACACATTTTGAATCACCTCAATCGAATATTGGAAAAGAAAGTTGCAATCAAAATATTGAAAGCTGTCTAGCGGGAAAACGATTGTTCTATACGGTCGCATAGTTCAACGCATTCAGATTTTCAGAGAACTTTTGGGCTACAAATCATTGTTCTATGCGACAGCAACACTTATAACTATGCGGTCACATAGTTCATTTCCGACACACGATTTTTAGTTTCCTAATTTGAATCGAATACTTATGGAAATAAATCTTGTACATCATATATAAGCCCTAAATCTTGTCCAAAATAGGAAGAACGCCCCCAACCCTATTTTTTTCTCTTTGAGCTCAAGATCTAGGATGTGCAATTAATTTCTTTTGCTTGATCAAAGGAGACGAAAGCCTTGGAACAATTAAACTGTAAGATTCACCTGATTTTTATTGATTAATTCATATGCTTAGTATTAAATCTTCTTCTACAATTATTTTTATGATTGTTGTGTTTGATTTTTAGAGTGCATGCTAGGTAATTAATCTCAATAATCTATAGTTAAATTGAATTTCAAAACTGTAATTGTTGATTGGTTTAACTTATGAAACAACTAAGATTGATAATTTACTGGTTGGAAATTATTAATTCTTAGGGAGAAGATTTATCTAAGTTAAATGCAAACGCTTGACTTGTGTTATCTAGTTCATTGATTTCTCTAATTCGCAGTCATTATAAATTAAATTTTCGCGCTTGTCTAGGATTGTTTGATAATGAGGATTAATTAGATCACTTGTTTCTAATTAATTAAAATTAAGGAGAAATAGGAAAATTGTTTTGAATGAGAAATTTATTTTTCACAATGAATGCTACAATTATGAACTGATGATTATTTGTGGATCAATGACTAGTTATTAATTTTCAACGGTGGATGTTGACTTAGGTCAAAGTTTGTTTTATTGCTTATATTTAATTCGGTGATTTGTATTATTTCAAGAAAACTAAAACCCCCCATTTTAGTTAATATTGCATCAAAAAGTAAATTAATCACTCTTCGTTGGATTGACCCTTACTTCCACTATTACATTAATTTTAAGAAGTATAAGTTTTAATTTGGAGTGCCTACGATAACACGCACCACAACACCATCGTACATACCACCACAAATAGATCACACTAGCCGTCACCATTACCACCTGTATCTTACCTAGATCTACCGTGCCATCACACCACTACCAAATCCAACCACCACTCCAACAACAACAAAAAAAAATCCAACCAAAACTAACATCTCACCGTCACCTCTAAATCCACCACCAATTGTACCAACTACGCCAAAACCTTTACACTAACAAAATATGGAAACAACCACCACTTCAACAACATAATAAAGCCAACAGAGCTACTGCAATGATATTACAAGAGAAGCCGATCTAAGCGCTTCTCCAACCACCATCGTCGACTTGAGTGCATTGTAGCGACATTAAGAGAGAAGCTACGTGCAGCGATGATTGTTATCTAAGTGCCACTCCAACAACCACCACTAATCTATGTAGAGTCGCATGCAGAGGTCACGCGGCCACATTGGATCATAGGTCCTTACAGTAGGTGGCTCTCTTGCAGCGTTGCCAATCTCGCATCAGCATCGGAGTAAAGTAAAGAGAATGTTGGGAGAAAGAAAATGGCAATGGAAAGGAGAGTAAAGAGAGAGATTTATGTATGAAATTGGGGATGGGATGGGGTGTGGGTGTTGGATGAGGTTGTATTGTAGATTAATTATAATACCTAAATTGTGAATAAATAAACCTCAACCCTTATTTATGAATTGTGATGTTTAAATACATGTAGGGTTGTAATTTCCACATATTTTTTACCCGATCTATGGCCAAACCAATCACATACCATACCAGCCCACAAGAAATAACCCGGCCCAATTCTTTTGCTTCACCCTCTCGAAACCTATTCAAATCACCGCTTGCTTCTGCTGTCTGCCAATCACGACCATATTTCTATCATATAAAATCATTCAATTACTTCTGATTTATACTGTATTGTTGGTTTTTACAGTCTCTCATGAACCATAGTTCTACCCTACAAACAAGAGTGAGCCAGCTAATCTCGAAAATTGTATGTCTTCCTCGATTGGCATCCAAATGTTATGTTTTCTATTATGTAATCCTTTCTCGCTTCTTTTTGTTTTCTCTCTAGATAGTGTTACAGATGAATATTTTTCACAACTGTAGAAACAATGGCGGCAGTGAAAGACCGGGGTGATGAGTAATAATATATATTTATATATTTAGCATAATATTTAGTTTCCGTAATATTTTAGGTTCCTTGTAATAAATAAACTATTTGGTTCATTGTAAACCCTAATTTTTGGAGGCTCTTATTAATTAGTTTATTCTCTCTCTCTCTCTCTCTCTCTCTCTCTCTCTCTCTCTCTCTCTTGTAATTATTATCCTTTGTTTGATTTATGAACTTGGTTTGAATTATTCTCATGGTATCAGAGACAACATAGAATAATATCAGAGATCTTGGCGGCATTTCTCTAATTTCTCATAGCAACACAATAAACTCCAGTTGTTTCTCAACTAAGAAAGAAATGCACGCAAGTAACTAATTGTATGCACCTTGGAGTTATTTAATAAAGAGTAGGCACATTTACCAAAGTCATTAGGCTACAATTCTTCATGAAATCTTTTTCCTCAACTGCAATAGGTGTATGTTGGAGCATTAAACATTGCAATTAATATAGTGGATGGCAGATTATTTGAAGATTGTTAACCGAAAGGTAGTAGGCAGCAGATCCTTCAATTTTTGTCCGATTTTTAGACCTAAGAGTAGAGCAGTTCCTTTTCACTCTTGCATATTTGATTTTCTTATTTTGAGGTAGCTTCAAAGATAATGTGTCGGTGGTATTATTTTGATTGTATGTGTACTTTGTTGTAGATTTCGGTGGTAGTCATTGGCCGTGTGTTTGTCATTATTTTTCTTAGAATCTGGTGATTTCTTTGATTGGTAGTAGCTTTTTTGTCAATCTCATAATGGCAACTGAAAGGGATGATTTACTTCAATCTATTAGTATCAGATTAAATGGTAAAAATTATTCATATTGAAGTACCGTGATGAGGAACTTTCTAAAAAGGAAAAGATTGTAGGGTTATATTAGTGGAACTATTGCGAAACCCAAGAACACTGTTGAGAATTATGCGACAGATTTAGACAATTGGGAGTCAAATAATGCAAAAAATTCTCACTTTGATTCATAATACTGTTGAGCAATCCATTGGTACACAGTTGGCGAAGTTTGAAATTGCAAAAGAAGTTTGGGATCACTTTCGGAAGCTATACATTAAATCTAACTTTGCAAAGTGATATTGACAGACGAGCTTTACAAAAAAAGAATATGAGTATTCTCAAGTTTTACACTACTATGAATTCGATTTGGGACGAGTTAGCTTTTACAGAATCAGCAAGACTGGAAGCACGTGAAGAATATATTACTTTTAAAGAGGAACAGCGATTAGTTCAGTTTTTAATGACACTTCATAGTGATTTTGAGAGACTCAGAGGCTCTATCTTGCATTGTACTCCACTTCCTTCAGTTGATTTAGTGATTAGCGAACTTGTTGCTAAGGAAACATGTTTGAAACCCTTTCAGAAGAAGTATCTCTTCCTCCATTTAACACCTCAATATTGGTTGTACTCTCTTGACCGTCCACACAGACTTATAACAAAGGTTATATAAGAGTTGCTAGTGATGAGTGTAACTTTTGTAAATGAAAGAGACATTGGAAGTCTCAGTGTTCTAAACTATTGAAGAAGCAGCAACCACAACAATGATCCTATTGTCCCAATGCTAACATAGTTGCCAACATACCACCTGGTGACTTATCTATACTTGGAGCACCACCTTCCTCCAATCCCATGTTAACTGATTTATCAAAGCAGTTTCAGAAGTTCTTAGCCACACAGCCACATGCTATGTCAGCCTCTACTTACATAGGTTTGTCATCTCAGGGTCCTTCAGGTATTTCATTCTCATGGATCTTTGACTCAGGTGCTTCCAAACACATGTCCTCTAACTCAAATTTCTTTAACAACTTATGCCCTTCTAACTTTTCGACGTATGTTATGACTGTTGATGGAACCCTATTGCCCTTAACAAGTATTGGCTCTATCAACACACATAATTTATCACTTTCAGATGTCTATTGTGTTCCAACTCTCACTTAAAATCTTATTTCTATTGGTTAATTATGTGATTCTGTATATTTAGTTTAGTTTTCTTCTATTGCTTGTCATGTGCAGGATCCTCGATCTCAGAAACTAATTGGGATAGGCCGTAAACAATGAGAGTTATATGCTTTGGACAATCTAAAACCACCACATGTTGCAGCATCTGTGTTGACTTGTCATCTTTTTCTTTGAATTCATCTTCTTCTAGTTTTTATTTGTGGCATTCTCGCCTTGGACATATTTTCGCTAGTCATTTGAAATTTTTAGTTTCTAAGTGTCAATTGGGAAATATACAAACTCATGACATTTCTGATTGTAGTGGTTGCAAATTAGCAAAATTTTCTGCTTTACCTTTTCCTCGAAGTATGTCTCATTTTGTTGTACCATTTGATAGTGTTCGCTCTGATGTGTGGGGACCGCTCCTATTTCTACAAAAGGAGGGTCTCGATATTATGTATCATTTATTGATGATTATAGTCGCTATTGTTGGATTTATCTTAAGAAACGACGATCCGCTTTTCTTTCTATTTATCAATCCTATAGAGCACTTATTAAATTCAACATTCCTTTGTAATTAAGTACTTTAGATGTGACTTGTGTGGAGAGCACATGTCAAATGTTTTCTTTGAATTGCTTGTTCTTGACGACACAATTTTATCAAACCTCATGTACTAATACCATACAACAAAATGGTATTGCTGAATAAAAGTATAGGCACATTATAGAAACTACACGTCCATTTCTTTTGCCAGCTAAAGTTCCCAGTGAATTTTGGGGAGAAGCAGTTCTTACTCCTATTTCTTTAATTAATAAGATTCCATCTTTCCATAATTTAGGTTTATCACCCTTTGAAACATTGTATGGGCATCCTCCGAATTATTCCTCATTAAGAGTCTTTAGTTGTACTTGCTTTGTTTTTCATCCTAAGTCGAACGTAGTAAGTTGATCTCATTCGTATTGATCCATTCTTTAATGATATAAACAGTCCACCTTTCCATACTCTATGTACTATTGATTCTTCATTCCTACAAATACACATGCTCTAACTCATGATGCTCCCCTTCCTTCTATGGCTTCCCAAGCACTTTGATTCGACTCCTGCTCCATCTCTTCCTCGATATCCTCAACGTATTTGTAAGTCCACTCAATTATTTGATTTTTCTTATTCTTCTTATTTTGTGTCCTTTTGCTAATTTTAACCTCCATTCACAAGTTATCTGAACTATCTTCCCATAAAAAAGCTTCTGGATCCTCTTTGGCAACAGGCTATAGCTTATGAACGCTCTGCTCTGCATAAGATAGATAGTTGGGATTTGGTTGCATTGTCTTTAGGTAAATATGCTATTGGTTGTCGTTGGGTTTATAAAATTAAAACCAAATTTAATGGGGTCAGTTGAATGCTATAAGGCTAGATTTGTTGCTAAAAGTTTTAATCAACATTATGGTTTGGATTATAAGAAGACTTTTATTCCTGTTGCCAAGATGACCACTGTTCATACACTTATTGCAGTTGCATCTGTTCGTCAGTGGAGTCTCTCTCAATTGGATGTCAAAAATGCCTTTTTAAATTGAAGTCTTCAAGAGGATGTTTACATGATTCCTCCTCCTGGTCTTTCTTACTCTCTTGGATTTGTTTGCAAGATCAAGAAGGCACTTTATGGCCTCAAACAAGCACCTCATGCAAAGTTTGAGAAATTTGCCACTGTTGTTGCCTCTCGTGGTTATACATCAATTCATCATAACTCCGCTCTATTCTTTAGACGCACTTTTGCTGGTCGCATTCTATTATTGCTATATGTTGACAATATGATTATTACTAGTGATGATGTTTATGGAATTATAGGTTTGAAATCAGAATTGGCTCGTCGTTTTGAAATGAAGGACTTGGGTATATTATCTTATTTTTGGGGAATGAAGTTTCTTCTTCTTCTAGAAGTTATCCTCTTCCTTGATCTAAGTATATTATGGATGTTATTGAACGTGCCCGTCTTACCGCTACTAAAACTATTGATACTCCTCTTGAGTCCAACGCTCATTATTCATCCTCTGACGGTGTGTCCTTAACTGATCCCACTTTGTATCACACTATTGTTTGTTGTCTAATTTATCTTACCAACACACGTCCTGATATTGCTTATGTTGTTCACATTGTTAGTCAGTTTGTTTCAGCTCCTACTACAATTCATTAGGCAGTAGTTGTTCGTATTTTACATTATCTTTATGGTATATACTTTTAGAGTCTCTTGTTTCCATCGACCTCTTCCTTAGTGCTCCGTACCTTTTCTGATGCTGATTGGGACAGTGACCCCACTGATCGCAAGTCCACCATTGGTTTTTGTATATTTTTGGGTTCTTCTCTTATTTCGTGGAAAAGTAAGAAACAGACTATTGCGATCTCTATTAAAAGAAAGTATCCAACTATGGCGTCCACAATCACTGAGATTGTGTGGTTGCAATGGTTACTTACAGGCATAGGCTTTCCTCATTTTTTCCCAACCCCTATGTATTCTGATAACACTAGTGCTATTTAGATTTCTCACAACATTGTGTTTCATGAACACACAAAGCATATTGAGATTGATTGTCATCTGATTCGTCATCATCTGCAGATTGGCACCATTTCCCTACCTTTTGTTTCCTCATTGTTGCAGCTTGCTGACTTCTTCACTAAATCTCATTCATCATTTTCGCTTCTTGCGAGACAAACTCTCACTACGTCTTGCTTTAGCATCGTGAGTTTGAGAGGGGGATCATAATGTGTGTGTGTGTAGCATAATATGTTTCCTTGTAATATATAAATTATTTAGTTCATTGTAACCCTAATTTTTGGAGGCTCTTATTAATTGGTTTCTTTCTCCCTCCCTTATAGTTATTCTCCTTTGTTTGATTTATGAACTTGGTTTGTATTATTCTCAATGAGGACTTGTATAATAAACTAGATTTTGCTGACCTTACAGAAGACGAGGATAGCGAGGTCTGTAGTAAATGAGACCATTTTTCATTTGAGAAGATAGCAAATCATTTTTCTTAAACTTATTGGCACAAGTAATATTAGCTTTTGCTGAAATAATGCAATTTGGAGCTTTATTTTTTGCTTAACATTCAAGTGTATGGTTGATTTCCTATTCCTTGCACAGTTACACGCTTCTTAACTTATTTTATCAGGTGGACGAACATTTTGCTTTCCTTGAGATGTATGACAACAAGGTTGAGGAGATCGATGAAAATGATATTTTAGTTCATGATCTTCACTTAGAAACAAATTTTCCATATGGTTTTGAAGAGGAATCAGAATCAGACTTCGAGAGGCAGGGCTGCCTTAGCTAGATCTGCCTGGAGAATTTTTTTTTTTTTTTGGCTAACGATAGATTAAATATTTACCTTATATAACTAGTTATTGAATATATTTTCAAACATCCCATATAGCTCAGTTGGTTAGAACCTATATAAACATATTTGAAGTCCCAAGTTTGAATCCCTTGTCAATGGATTTGTTTTGTATTATTCTTATTATACAATTCTTACCAAAATTCAATAGGGGGAGAGAGACAATGGGATTCGAAACTGTGATCTCTTGCAAGGATTGTTGTAAATTTAACCATTATGATACCTCTTGAATTACATCACTAAATTTAACAAAATAATATTTGTTAGGTTTTAACTGTTTTAATGCAAACAATTTTAAAGATTCGAATACGCGCTCTTCCTATGAATTATACAAAACTTGACAACAATATCATTTAATGAGTTTTGTTTATTCTTATAACAGAATTATATATGTTCAATTTGAACAAAATAATTGTTAAATTTAAACTTTAGGCCTCGTTCGATTCTCCTTTTTTTCAAAATACATTTTTTCTCTCTTGTTTTCATCCATACATCCTTCAATAAAATAATATTATATGTAAATTCAACACTTTCTTTATTTTTAGTCATACGTTCTCCATGAAATCACAATTTCAAAATGCATTTTTTGCAAAAAATGGGTATCAAAAGGATTCTTAATATTTTATTGCAGCTGACGGTAGATAGTCAACGGCTGTCCGTGCTGACTCATATTCCTGGATTTATCCCTGTCGAAAGGTATAAGGAGATGGAAACATTATAATCATGCAATAAAATTGATGATTTTGAATTCTATCCCCTTTGAGGTTTTATCCGTACTTGTTTGGCTGGGATGATTATATAGCACTACATTTTCAAGGAGCTTGTTCCTTATATTTTTGACAGTATCTTTACTGTCATTGCTGAATAGTCATTGATGAGCATTTAGACATGAAAGCACAAGTATTAGGTTTCACCATAGATCATAAACCAAGAACATGGCATGTGTGCTCTTCTATTTTGCCAAGCTTAAAGTTTCATTTTGTACTCTTGATGCTAGAGTCAAGGTAGTTGGTGGGTAGTCAATTTAAAGTTCGATTGTGGTTAGAAATCTAATTGGGCACCCCTATTGACAGAATTAGGAGAGGATCATTTTTCATTTTAGCCTCCTATGGAGACTCTTAGGAAATATTTTCTCAAATATAAGTGGATGACCCGTCCTAGGCCTTTTCGCTTATCTCACTCAACAGTTAGTGGTGGTGAATTCTAACCCATATTCATTGGTCTGGACTTGTTCTATAGATGGTAACGTTTCTTCTGCGAGTACCTAAAAATTTTAACTCATTTGCTAAATGGAAGCTCAACTTTACTGTGTACACTCCCCTTTGGTCGTAGTGCCACATAGGTATGTCATTCACATTAGAAGATCAACAATGCATAGACATGATAAGTTCTTGGTCTATCGGTAAGAATACTATTAATTATAAATTGCTAGTTCCATTGACCATCCCATGTCATTATATCTACCATGATATGTAGAATGTCTCCAGGCTCGAAATCATAGGCCTAAATGAATATGGGCATGGTAGCCCAATGTATTCGCTGAATGCTTGAATACTCCATGAGACCAAATAATTTACTGATTGCCACTTGGGTGTCTGTGTGTATGCATACTGATTTCGACATACTTATTTTTTGGCCCCACGTCCCTTTATAAATCTCTAGTATTCTTTTGATTACAGAACAATCTATCATACTTGAAAGAATCTAGAACGATCTAATACCACTACAATCTATCTAGTTTACGTTCCAGATTACAAATTATTCAACCTTATGTATGAAATAAACTAACTAAAGCAATAAGTCATTTTAATTAGATGTCTAGTGGTTAAACAAACAATTCAATTATCCTATGTTTAAATGTCGCAGTTATAGTATTGTGGAAATTAATAAATAACACAAGATATGATATGGAGAAACCCCAACGTGGGTAAAACTCCGGGACCAAGCCAGTTACCTCCATTATAGACAATTTAGATACTACAATGACAAGCCTATCCTTGTACCCATTGAGACCTGCTACCATAGCTTTACGATCTACTTCCGTAGACACCTCTAAACTATAACTCCAATCTAGCTCATCCAACCTCTTACTATCGTAGATTCCTCTAGCCTCCTACTAGACCTCCAAGCCTACCTCCTACAGTCCAATCTATTATCTCATACGCCCTCCTGGTCTGTATTGAATGTCTCTCCAAAGTGGACCACCAAGAACCGCCTGTTCTGTGCTTGTAACAGCTCTTCAATCTACCTATCTCAATCCCCCAATGAGAGGGTCCCTTCCTCAAAACATTAAGGAAGACATATGTTTTGGATTATTGGACCTTTGATGTTTTCCCTAATATGTAGTTGTTGGATCTCAAGAATAAATAAAATGAATCAATGCTTGGGCATATTCTTGGATCTTCAAAAAGATGATAAGAGTATGTTTTCTAAAAGAGGCACAATGAACAACCACAACAAAAAATTTCTTGCTAGGGCTTGGGTATTTTATATTTGAAGGTGTTTCGGTGGTATGGGTTGAGTAAAACACTTAAAAACATGAAATAGGGGATTTTCTGTATAAGAATGTTACTTGAGCGAGGATCTAGTGAGAATCGAGCGAAGCTGAGCAGTTGTCAATGTTTTCACCTTAACTTTCTTACCCGATGTCCGATTGAGATGATTCAACTTGCGTTTAACTCAAAGAGCTACAATTATTTTGTATAGCCTTGTCCAAATTCCAATGTTTTCTATGTGAAAAATATATTGCAAGTTACAACTGAGAATTTAAAATATAACTTGTGAGGCTCTTTGATATCCTTTAGACTTCTAATTGCATTTCGATGGTCATATGTGGTCTTCTTGAATATCTTGAACACCTTCAATAACTCGAACACTAATTTACCTCATCTATTCAAAATTGCAACTAAGTCCTTGACTTTTACAAGTGATCAATCTAGTCCATTTTGTTCACAGAATTGTCAATTACAATATTGGACATAACAATCTTCCCCTTTGGCATTCTGTGACAAAACTATACAAATTTAAGTCAAGGGATACAATTAATCAACAATCTAAACTAGCCAATATTCCAAATATATATATAATATAATATAATATCTTGCATTCTTTGTTGAACTTGTTACCTGAAATCTAAAAACTTACATATCAGTGTAAAAGGCTGTGATGGAGGAAATAAAAGATTAAAGCACATAAACACAAATACATCAACATGCTATTTTGAGACATGATATTGATGACAATCAAAACACCAATCGAAACACCAAGTAGCATGCAAAAGTAACATTTTAATAACATGCAAAAGCAGCATTAACAAGTAGCAGATCTCTCCACATCCTCAGTTTAGATCGAAATGGAGTAAAAAGTACAAGTGACGCATGTGTGTCAAGTGTCATTATTCCAATGCAAGTAGGACTCCAAACCTTAATTTTGCGGGAAGGGACATGCCAATCATTGCCAATAAGTTTATTCCTCTACTTATGAAAGTCAAATCATGAAAGTGCAGTAGGGCATATACTTATTATTTTTATTTTTCTCTCTCTTACTTTGAGCATTAATATTTTTCAATGTTTCCATATTTTTAAGCATATAACATTTTTCATATTTTTTTTATATTTTTCTCAATTTTCTAGCTCATTATTTTTTTTTATCTTAATTGCAGGTTCTTCACCATTAGGCAACTAAGATGACCCCTATAGCGAGCTTTATATCGATTAACTCAAATCATTTGACCACAGGTACTAGGTTTTAAGAGACCCCTTAGGCTTAATTGTTCAAGTTAAATAGGCCATGAAGAAGAACATTGAGCTATGAGCTTATTTTAATGGGGAAATAATTTTCGAGTTTAAGTCTACTAAATATTGGTCAATTCATTTTCAAAGTCACCCTTGTCAACATGTGACAGCCATCTCAAATCTCAAACACGCGATAGAGTCCCACTAACGTTCGTAGTGTGTACAGTGCAGATGGTACATGAAGACCCTTATACCAATTAATCCAAGAACTTTGCTATTTGTATACTAATTTTTGACGCTTTAATTGACATTTGCATTGTTGTCAAGTGTCAATTGAATGAAAAAATGTTTGAAATTTAAACTGTTCAATAGGGTAATGTCATGTAGCAAAGTGTAAATTAAAGTGTATATCATGTAGCAAGGTTCTTAATCTAAACAGACATAAATAAGTAATGAAAATTATTCTACAACTTATCAATTTCAATTCATGCATGATCACAGCCAACAAGATCAAGAAATTATGTCATGCTGTAACAATTTCCATAACAAACTATTTTTATCTTTTCCAATTTTTCAATTATTATTATTATTTTTTGTGTTTTTCTTTTTCAAACATGAATGCATCACACAACAAAAAAATATCAAGCACACAAAAACAAAAATAGAATATGCATGTGCCAATGTAGACAGATGAGAATGCACGTGCATGAACCAAAATGACAGCAAATGAAAAAAAAAACATGTAATGCGTGCAATCATGTGACAATTAAGAACATACATGTATCAAAAACTACCTAATCAGTTAGGTATACAAGTTCTATTTTCCTTAAGAGCACCCCGATCCATTTCCTGATTCTGCAGATCACTTTTTTCATCCAAACATGTCTAGTGGGATAACAGTTCCCAGACAGTTGTGTCATCAACTTGGTCAAACGATTCACTTGTTCAGTAACGAATCCAATCTGACCAACAGACACCTGATTTTTATTTCTATTTAAGTGCATCTTCCTATTTTTATTTAGGTACTGATGACATCTAGGGCGAATGTGACCTAACTCTCTATAATGAAAGCATGTCGGGATAAACTTGCGATCTATGTTATGTAAACGCAAATGTCTATTCCTAAGTCGATGGGTCCTACGCTGTCTAGTAGACTTTTGTCCTATAGATCCCTTAACATTAGGTTCGAGGTAAGGCACATGTTTAGGCTAGTCAGAAGCAGGGGCAAATGTGATCTTAGACGTGGTATCATCAAGTTTATCCATATATCCTAGACCTCCCTTATTTCCATCCGATTTACCTATTCCTAGAAAATTATCTAGCTTTGACGAACCACTAGTAAAGGTAAGAAGTTGAGACTTTGAGTGCTCTAAATCGCTCACAAGGTTCACAACCTAGATTTGCAAAGTCTCATTCATAGCTGTCAACTCGCTAAATTTTCTAGAGGACCTCTCAAGCTCACTTGTGAGATTTTTGACCTAAGGCTCTAAAGCTTTATTCATCGACTTAAATTCACTCAAGACAGTGGAAGATTCCTCAACGTATGCCTCTAACTTAGCTTTCTCTTATTGCAGCTCCTAAATAGTCGTACTTAAAGCCTTGTTTTTATTGAGAATTTTCAAGTTTTTCTGATACATCTTCTCATAGGCCTCATCGATATCTTCCCCACTCATCGACTCATCACTAAAATCCTCATTACTATCTAAATCCTTGTCTATTTCACTCTCATGTTTGGATCTACTCTTAACCCTAGTTACTAAGGTAATGTATTTTCCACTCTCCTCACGCGTGGATTTATCACTCTGATTGTCTAAGCTAGACTCATCATCAGCAAAAGTATTATTTACAGCATTCTCACTGACTCTCTTAGCACTAAGGCACTCCTTCTTTACATGACCTATACCTTGACAGTTATGGCATCTCACCGAATTAGATTTTCTCCTAGATTCACTTGAGCCACCTCCCAGTTTCTCTTGCTACTTCTTCTTCCTAAACATTTTTTAGAATTTCTTAGCTAGGTAGGAATTTCTTCATCGTTAGGTGAATCTGAATCGAAAGATTCGATCCAATTGTTCCTAGCGAATTTCAAGGCAAAGGATTTTTCCTTAGCAGGTTTGTCGAAGGTGAGTTTATAGGTCTGGATGGATCCAACTAGCTCCTCTACCTTGATAGTTTCAATGTCTTTATTTTCTTTTATAGCTATGACTTTAGGCCTGAAATGCTCGGGTAAGGATCTAAGAATCTTTCTAATTATCTTAGGCTCAGGGATCTTCTTACCTAGGTTGAAGGAAGAGTTCACTATGTCGTTTAAGCTCGCATAGAAAACATCAAACATCTCATCATCTCTCATCATGATCTCTTCAAACCTAGTAGCCAGCATCTGCAGTTTCGAGTTCTTAACCGTATGTGTTCCTTCATATGTGGTTTCTAGAATATCCCAGACTTCTTTAGCAATCTCACACATGGATACTCTTCTAAATTTTTCGGGGAAAATAGCCATAAACAGGGCATGTAAGGCTTTACTATTCCAATTGTATCTATCCAATTCAGCCTTAGACCAATTCTCTATGAGGGTGGGAGTGACAACACCAACTACTGTGGACTTAGGGATAGACTAACCATTCACAAGACTCAACCAAATCCTCTCATCCTTAGATTTCAAAAATGCCCTCATTCTCACTATCCAATAAGCATAATTATTTCCATCAAAGTGGGGTACACACTCAACGAAGTACTCATCTAGACTATGTAAGGTTAGGACACACACTTAGGCCCTCATACTACTTGAAAGAGTCCAAAACGATCTAATGCCACTACAAGTTTTAGGATTTACTGAGTTTACGTTCCAGATGTCAAATTATTCGACCTTATGTGCGGAATAAACTAACTAAAGCAATAAGTCACTTTAATTAAATGTCTAAGTTGTTAAACGAACAATTCAATTATCCTATGTTTGAATGTCGTAGTTATAATATTGTGGAAATCAATAAATAACACAAAATATGAGATGGAAAAACCCCAACGTGGGTAAAACTCTAGGACCAAGTCAGTGACCTCCACTATAGACAATTCAAAGAATATAATGGCAAGTCTATCATTGTACCAGTTAAGACCCGCTGCCACAACCTTACGATCTACTGTCATAGACACCTCTAGCGTTAGAACTTCTGATCTATCTCCTGCAGCTTCCTACTGCCGTAGATTCCTCTAGTCTCCTGTTAGACCTATAAGTCTACCTCCTGCAGCCCAATCTGTTGTCTTCTACATCCTCCTGGTCTATACTAAATGTCTCTCTAAAGTGGACGATCAAGAACTGTTTTTTCTTGTACTTATAACTGCGCTTCAATCCACCTCTCTCAATCCCCCGATGAAAAAGTCGCTTCCGCAAAAGATTAAGTAAGATAGGTATTTTGGATTATCGGACCTTTGATGTTTTCACCAATATGTGGTTGTTGGATCTCAACAATAAATAAAATGAATCAATGCTTGAACATACTCTTGGATCTTCAAAAAGATGATATGAGTATGTTTTTTAAGAGAGGCAAGCACAATGAACAACTGCACAAAAATTCGTGCTAGGGCTTGAGTATTTATATTTGAAGGTATTTTGATCGTATGGGTCAAGTAAAACACTTAAAAACATGAAATAAGGGTTCTATCCCTTATGTCGCTCGAGCAAGGATCTAGCGAAAATCGAGCGAGAGCTATTCTGTTTTTTTCACTAGAACGAAAAGCTAGCGAGAATCGAGTGACAGCTAAGCAATCGTCAGTGTTTTTACCTTAACTTTCTCTCCCGATGTCTGATTGAGGTGATTTAACTTGCATTGGAAAACTAACTCAAAGTGATATAATTTTTCTTGAAGTGCCTTGTCCAAATTCCAAGTTTTTCTATGCGAAAAATACATTGCAAGTTACGACTAAGAATTTAGAACATAACTTGTACGGCTCTTTGATATCCTTTAGACTTCTAATTGCATTCATATGTGATCTTTTTAGACATCTTGGACTCCTTCAATGACTCGAATACTAATTTACCTTATCTGTTCAAAATAGCAACTAAGTCCGTGACTTTTATAAGCTATCAATTTAGTCCCTTTTATTCACAGAATTGTCAATTACAATATTGGAGCTAACAATACTAGTGCGACAGAAGACGAAACTTTCATCTATGAAAAAGAGGGGACTGATGCAGGGCTATCCTCTTATTGAGCAACTGAAGTCTAATAACTTCTTACTTTTCTGCTGATTGTGCAAGTGTCAACATACCTTCTGCACAAAATAAGAACAAATATGGTGATAGCAGATAACTTTGTCTTATGCCTCTGGAGGGTGTAATCAGACCAATTTGTTCCCCATTTATCATAAAGGAAAATTTGGCTGTTTGACTTACAATTATGGATGAAACTGCAACAATGTTTTGGGAAACCAAAAAGTCTCTTTACTGACACAATAAACTTGCTCTCTACTATATTATTGGCCTTGCTCATGTTTAATATACAACCCACATTCCATGTATGTTGTATCAAATAATACATGAGCTCGAATGCTGATATCTATTATCAAGTGTCTAGGGACGAAGGCACTTTGGCTTGGTGAAATAATGTCAAATTGAACGCCTTTCAACTGATTTGCAATCGTCTTTTTGTAATAATTTTATCAAGAACATTAAACAAGTCAGGCATTTCACCTCAGAATTAATACCACATAAGTGGCGTTAATTCTTAACGAATGCTTGCCATTCAACATGCTCGAACAATAATCTGTCAGCTCAGTCCCTACGGTATCCCAATTGTGTTGATAAAAGATGAATAATTATCCTTGGACAGGGGCTTTTGACAAGGAGAGAGTGACAGGGTGGGGAGGAAGCTTTTGATTGGGTTTTTTTCCCAAACTGTCCAATCATGTATTAACACGTCTTCCTTGTCATTAAGCCCGTCCTTGAACGTGTCACTGAAGCAAGATTGATAAAAGATGCCATGATTCCCGTACAGAGTAGAAGCTTTGAAAGAACCCAGTTTGATGAAGTTACCAGGCAGATCAACTATAAAAGTACCACAACTATCTACAAGTCCCATCATCTCATTCTTAGCCCTCCGACCTTAGCTCGATGATGGAAAGAGGTGGTGTTGCTGTCACCCATAATTAACGAGTCCACTCTCGCCTGTTGAGCCCAATATATCTCCACTTGCATAGAGATTATGTAGCTGATGTTCTAATTGTTGTACCGCTGCAAATTATGCCCTCTACTATCACTTTCAAGAATCTGATTAATCTCAATCCGGACCCAACTGATCTGATGTGTTAGGCTGCCACCTAAAGGTTACCATGCATACTTCTTGACCATTCTGCATTCAAAGTCCCAAAAGGTTCAATGAAAATGTAGTCCAATATTTGGATAGGTGTTTAATCCTGTATTTCTATCACTTGAATCATTTTATTAGTTATCATAAAAGATTTTAACTGTAGCAAGTTTGACGTTTCTACAGGGTACTGTCAAGGCAATTTTTGGGATAATGCGTTATCTCCATTGACTTGGAAGATGGAGGGCAAAGCCACTATAAACTATCAATGTCTTAAGTTGAATTCGCTCATTCTCACGCTTATATCAATAATTTTCCTTCAATGAACGCATAGATGAGATATCTTTATGTTGCTGCTTGGGGGAATGTAGCTTCAGGGCAAATCTCTTGTATTGTAGAGTGGGGAAGCTTATTCCTAGCTCTTATTTCATCTTTAGAGTTCTTGTAGCCAAGGCTTGCTTCCGCATATGAATTTCGTTGTCACTCAAATTTACCATATCATTATATTGCTGTTTCGGTGGAATGTAGATTCGGTGCTGATCTCGTATATCGGGAGGGTGAGGAAGCTTACTCCTAGCTCTTTTCATTTCTAGAAAAGTTCTTATAGCCTAGGATTTTTTCCGCCTATGAACTTTTTTGTGACTCAAATTTACCAAGATGGTAATTGTGTGGTGGACTGCATAACATCTAGTATTATTGCCCCTACATTGTGCTAGACTGCTCTTTGTTCTTTTATCTCTAATGATGTTTGTAGTGTACGCGGATGAGGTCGTGTAGATGATAGGGGTGCTATGAAAGACGAAAGTATCAACATAGTATACATATGGATTCCTAACATCAACAATCTTATGACATATATAAAAATAAAAGATTCAATTGAAATCATCAATACATTCTAACATCCACCATAGTGGAATCTCTTGTGCAGAGATTTCTAACATTAAAATAAGCTGAAAACCTTATGCAGGTTATGCATCCACAAAGGAGGATCTTTAGTGCATATTTAGAACTTTTGACTTTCCACATCATTTAAAGGACATGCCCCATATGAACGTACATATAAATCGAAAAAATATAGCAAAATGCAATCGAAAACATTTAACTCTTTCCAAATAAAAGAAAGCAACTGATAAAACATTCAACTGACAGCAATTTAAAGATTCATGTCCGACAAAAAATGCCAGATGGAAAACGAACTAATTAAGCACGAGTAAGAAGAGAGAAACATAACATGGTGGTCCTGGTGAACAAAATCTCTCTTATATTTCTGAATTGACTGTAGATTTTGAGAGAAATGAAACTTGAGGTGTGGGTCACACCAATACTAGGTCTGCCATGCTTGACTGGCTTGTATGAGATTGAGAACTCCACAAGATAGTGACTAATCATTTCAGGCTTGATTTCAACTGTATTGAAGGTCTTGCCATTGTACACTCCAATGACGCCTCCAATCATCTCAGGGACAATGATCATATTTCGCAGGTGGGTTTTGTCAACTTCAGGCTTCTCGCCAGGTGGGGCCTCACGTTTCTTAAGTATCACACATATGAAAGGAATAAGTAAATTAGAAGGGACATAGGCAAATAGATGATAATAATAATGAATTCAGGTTAACATAATAGACCACCAAAAGAAAAAGAGAATAAGAAATTTGAAAAGTTAAATTATTTTGTGCTAGATTTATGATGAAACTTTACTTTTTAAATTTTAATTAATTTTGATATTCAAAACACGCTTTCAATTATTAAATGATTTATATGAATTGTCGTGCGAGTTTGATGGCTTATGTTATGCATTTGAAAGAAGGAAAATAAGTTAGACATAATAACTATTGTCGTAGAGTCCAATAGGGGACAAAAATATATTGATGTACTTTAACGTGATCTTTAAGTATTAACAATTCATTAATACATTTTTATATGTTCGCATTTGTCATAAAAATATAGTCGGATCACATGTAAGAATAAGTTTAATTTTACTCGAAAGAGATTGTTAAACAAATTAGGTATATTGGTCTTCATAATTGAATCGTATTATTAAATTTATAAGTTTTAGATTTAAAAGGGATTGATATAAGGGGATTCGAGATCCAAGTATGTTTTCGTTATCACATTTTTATAAATTTGGTTTAATTTAAATCTTGCATTAATTTTGGTTAAGTTAGGACTTACATTCATAGGTAGATTATTTAATTTGTAGGAAAAATCACAACTTTCAATTGTTTCTATTAAGGCTGAGTTAATTCGAATTTGAACTAGCACAATCTCCATGAGAACAATACTTGGACTCAATATCCATTTTATTACTTGTTAACGTAGCGTGCATTTGCGGTATTTTTTATTGAACAATAATTCGTGAACAAGTTTTTTGGCATCGCTGACAGGGATTTTTACTTTAGTTTGGGTTTGATTTATTTTAACACTAATTTGGATTTCTATTTGTAATATTGTATTTTTATTTTCGTTCCATTTTAGTTTTTTCCTCTCTTTTTCAATATATAGAAAGACCAAAAATAGCAGGATGGCTGTGGAAAATTTCAATAAGATGATTGTATGTGACTTCACCATAAGGCAACAACAATTGGCAGCTTAAGAAATTGATGAGGGGGATATGCTTGTGGGAGATTTCATTATAGGACAGCGACTACAAGACACAAAAGCAGAATGTGGACTAGACGAAACTATCATGGTTGACTTGCCTATTGCGTTATTTCTTTCACCAAAAATTTGACGTGGGTAATTTGCTTGTAGGATTATTTCTTCCACCGGTTATTAATGAACATCAATTAAAGGAATCACGTCCACCGGACTTTCAATAAATGCAGCAAGAGGAGAATACTTTCCATGATGATGTGCCAAAAATTTTGGATAGAGATGTCGAACTCAAGAAAACCTCAAGTAAAAAAGAAGAGCATGAAAAGATCGGGAAATTAATCATAGCAAGCTAAAAAGAATTAGTAGCATTCAAAGAAGAAGAAATTAGCATTTAATCCCTCAACTTTATCGTTTGCTCAAAAATTGAATTTGTGATTAAAACTTATGAGAAAATTGAGGTGTACATTGTTTGAAATGGGTAATGATGGAAAGTCATACTACTTGAAGAAGGGCAAGGTTAAAATTTGGAGGAAAGCTACAATATGAAACAAAGTCAAATTGAGCAAGCTAAACAAGACATCCCGAATGGAAGAGAAGTAGACATGTAGTCTAAAATAAGAGCCCTAAACCAAACCCTTAACCGTCGACAATGAAGCCAATTTTCGCCACCTTTCAGCCATCGAAACCTCGGGACATTGGTACCAACATAAAGCCCTTAACGTTCTCTCCAATTACCAACCAACATTTTCCCATACCATCCATTAATATGGCTACAATCAATCCACAAAACCAACAACTCAAAACTGAACAAACCGTTGGAATAACCTTTTCCAACTAATAGCTTGATCGCGGGCCGTCACTGGTCGATTGCCCATGCCTATATGACTCTAACCATGGCTTAAATTTACCATTAACAACATCTCAACAAACTGAATTAATTCCAGAATTTCTGCCAGTCGCGATATCCGATCAATAGGGTTCGAAATTCCCAAATTCCAGCGCCCCTCATCAACCCATGGTAGCGGAGCACATGGATTGACATTCTCTCCACCTGACGCACCTTGCCCAACCATGGGTCAAGCCTAATTTTGTCTAAAACTCAATGAATTTATGGCTAAAGTTCGAGCTCTATGTAAAAAATTCGAGACAAAGGAATTTGATGAAGTTGTATTGCTTCAAATGTTCAATTCAAACATCAATTGATGATGGAAAACCATGGGTCAACAAGCAGTCGAGCAATTAACAACTCAAACTCCGAATTGGATTTAAATCAAAATTGAGAGCGCGATGGGAATTTTGATAAGCCAATTGATGTTTTTCTTGATATTCATGCCTCAAATTCAACCAACATTACTAAAACTGAAGACCATACGATCATGGATAACCTTCCAATTGATAGAATTGACTAACAATTTAACCCTAATTTCAACGCCCAATATGTGCAAGTTGAGCCCCCTTCAATTCCAAATTCTGGTGATATGGTTCCTACACATAACAAGGCAATACCACTATCACATTCTACTACTATCAATGCACCTATGATGCCCATGCCTTCAGTCTATAAATCGATGAATCTCACCACAAATTTTGAGCCTTCGGCAAGGATCAATCTTAAAACAGATTTTGCATCTTCCATTCATACAAATGCACCCTAGATTCAACCTCAACAGGTCTCAAATATTTGAACCAACTCCATTCAACCTTCGAGCGTTGGCTCACTCACCCCTTCATGTGCCACCAGCCCCCAGCGCTTGGCCTTCATGCGCGGCCTCCTTGGGCAATTTCATAGCTCTAGTCTCATCTAGACTACCTATTGTTCATTCTAGTACTTTTGTTACCACTCAAATTCTATGATCTTATGCTACAATTGTCAATACTAGACCAATTTGTACTCAAGTTGAGAAGAGTCAAAGGAAATCCTTTGCTATTGTACTTAATGCTCCAAAGGAATCTAGTGATCACAGTTTGGTTTCTAAGGAATCATACATCCATCATGGTGAACTTGATATCTTTTTTAAAGAGTCAGATGAATAATTCTCGATGGAGGCCTATAGGTTTACACTTGTGGATAAATTTGTGCATTGCAAACCTTCTATGATCAAGGTACGTGAAAAATTTATGTGATTTGGCTTTATTGGTGATTATGAGATTGGTTTTAGTGATGATACACACATTATTATTCATATGGTGCACGAGGATGATTTCTCATGATTATTCCTCAAACCCACTTGTTATATTGATGGTCATCCTATAAGGGTCTTCAAATGGACTCCCAATTTTAGTCCATAGCATGAGGTTCTAATCACTCCAGTTTGGGTCTCATTTCTTTTGCTCTTTATTCACTTTCGGGCTAAGTGCCACATATAAGGCCATTGTGGTCCCACTTTGTATTAACGAAGCTACTTCTGGTTTGCAATAACCCAATAAGGCACGAGTGTGTATTGAGTTGGATCTAGAATATAAACTTCCCAATAAAGTGTGGATAGAGAAAGAAGAGGGGAAGATATTGGCAACCTGCTGTTTATGATAAGTGCTAGATTTCTGCTTCCGATGTAGACATTTTGGATATTTGGAAGAAAGATGTTCTAGTGGCCAGCATGCTATACCACCTTCTGTGGCCCCGATTGTTGTTAGGCCTAAACCATTTTCGACCAAGGATAAAGGTAAGGTTAAGGAAGCTATGACTATTTCTTGTCACGGATGGACACCGATTAAAAGAAATCAAACAAGATAAGATAGTATTCATTCTACTCCACATATTACTTTTTCTATTGCTCCCAATATCCCCACCACTATAGTTACTACATTACAGACAGTTGTTTCAAACTTGGATCCTACCTCAATACTACTCCACCAGTTATTAGTACTAATACTCTCGAGGTTACCACTTCTCTGCCATCAGATTACTCTACAGTTGCTCCCATTAGGGTGGTACCTAGAGCACCCTTGTTATCACATCAGCTGCTCATCTAGTAGTTCAGTCTTTGACCCCTGTCAGCATTGTCCCTACGATTATTAAAGAAGCCATAGGGCTCATTTGATTCAGATGTCCCTATCATCTCTTTACACTGTTAGCAGAATATGGAGGCAGCTTTATCTACAGATCAATCAGATCTAGAAGATTTATCTTAGATTGAAGTCCATAAGTGGGTCCATATCGTAGATCTTCTTCTGAGGACTTGGCAAGTATGGCCAGTAGGACAGAAGACGATAGCTTTATTACAGTTTCTCAGAAAAAAATTCCAAAAGTCACTGATGATTCACTTCCTAGGATGGTGACCAAGAGTCGGTTACAGGATACCACCTCACGTTCATCTCGATGAATTTCATTATTTAAAATGTAAGAAGTGTAGCTAGTGTAGCTATTCTTAGATGCCCGAAGCAAATTATTCAGATCATCGGGTATATATTTTCATTATAATGGAGCTTATGGTTTGCAGAGAAGTTTTGATTCTGTTCGTCATTATCTGTATTTCAACTTTGGAGTTCGTAATAAGTCGAACAAGATTTGGGTCTTCTAGAATGTATGCACTACCACTACTATTATTGATGATCAAATACAGTTCCTGAACGTCGGAGTTGTGTTTCCCAAATTAGCACGATTGATTTACTTGACACCTGTATATGCTGCATGTGAGGGCTCAGTTAGAAGGGACTTGTGGATGAGTCTTCACCACATTTTTCTTTCTATAGATGACCTTTGGTTAGTTGGGGATGACTTTAGTGTTATTACACATGATAACGAGTGTACTAGTCACGGCAGGCAATATCGTGGCTCTATTTTTTTTTAAACATGATGTTGGACTTCGGTTTAGAGGACGTTAGGTTCTCTAGGTCTCTGTACACTTTGACAAATGGTCAAGTTAGTAAGCGACTGGATGGAGTTTTGATTAACGCTATAGCTACAGATTTCTGTTGACAACTTACTATTACGCATGTGAATCTGACTTCATCCGATCATTCGTCTTTATTGCTACACTGGATTAATGATGATGATTTGGGTCCTAGGCCATTTTGATTCCTCAATATATCGACCAAGCTCTATGATTTCTCAACATTTGTATCTTTGAATTAGTCAATCCCTACTTAGCATACAGGGATGGTTGCTCTCTGTGAGAAGCTTTTCAAGCTAACATAGGAGTTACATTGCAAGTATTTGGTGATATATTTTAGTGAGTGAGAAATGTTGAGACAATGGTTGACCAAGCAAAAATTGGCTTTGAGAATAATCTAACATCGGAACACCGTAATTTGCTACATCATGCATAAGCTAATTTGAACCGAACCTTAGCTATTGAGGAGGGTTTTTGGAAGCAGAAGGCTAGGTCTTGTAGGGTGTATGAACGGGACCACAATACTCGATATTTTCAATGGATTATCTTAGGACTTCAGACCAAATCTCGTATGAGGACTATCACGACTCAAGCAGGGGAAGATCTCTCTACTAAGGAGATAATCAAAGCTCCACGATATATTTTTTTCAGGATATATTATCTACTCCATCACAACCTTCGGATCCCATACATCCTGGCAATATACCTATGTTACTAATGGAGGTAGATAATTTGGCACTGAATCGCATCCCGTCGATTAATGAGGTGCAGGAGGTGAATTTTAGTATTGATGCTAATAGTGTTATAAGCCCTAACGGATTCTTGTCCCTATTTGATCAGCACTATTGGAATAATATGTATGGTGCAATTATTGATTTCTTTGATGGTCATCATCTGCAAAAAGGTTTTGCAGCTACCTCCATTATCTTACTCCCAAAGAGAAAGAATGCTTGTAGATGGACGGACTACCAATCTATCAGCTTGCATACAGTGTTTAATAAGCTTATCATTAAGCTGTTAAACACCAAGTTGAGATTATTACTGCCTCATATCATTTCCCTTAGCAGAGTGGATTTGTCCCCGATCGCCTTATTGGGGCTATTGTGGACGATGTTTTGTTGACTCAAGAGCTCCTCCATACGTTGGATGTTAGAATGCATGGAGAAAATACTATGCCAAAGCTAGAAATGTCTAAAGCATATTTGGACTAAAAATTCATTCACTCTATACTAGATGCGTTTGGTTTCGACCAGCTATAGATCGATAGGATCAAACTGTGTATCTCAAAGTGTCAATTTTTAGTGCTCTTGAATGGTTGTCTACGTAGCTTCTTCCCATCCTCACGTGGGCTTAGAAAATAAGATATTATCGCTATGGACTACTTCTCTTACCTGCTTACTTAGAGTTTCAGGCATATCCTAATATGCAATATCGACATGGAGGTGTTACTCTTGTTTCCCATCTTGCTTTTGCTGACGACATGATTATATTTGCCAATGGTCATAAGAAGGTTGTCAGAAGGGTAATTGATTATTTGGATCACTATGAAGAGGTCTCTGGCCAATTGGTGAATAGAGATAAGAGTGATCTTATACTACCTCGACAGGCATCAGATATACAGTTACAAAGACTAGTGATTTTGACTGGATTTTCACATCAGTGGTAGCCATTTACATACTTTAGAGTCCCCTTATTTAAAGGGGCTGAGAGGAGATTTCTTTGTGATGACCTCATTATGAAGGTCAGAAGTAGAATTTTAGGATAGACGTCATGGTTTCTTTCTTATGGTGGTAGGATTACTTTACTAAGATCAGTTCTCTACTCTTTACCATTATACCTCTTTTAGATTATACGACCTTTCAAGACTGTACTGAAAAAGTTGGAGAGTATATTTTCACGATTCATAAGGGATTCGAATGATCATGTATGACGCTTACATTGGCGAAGTTGGAAGGAAATTTGCCTCTCTATTGATGAGGATAGACTGGGTTTCAGGAGATTACAGGATACGGTTGACACATTCTCTCTAAAGCTATGATGGCTATTTAGGTCTTAGAGTTCTCTTTGGGCTCAATATGGTTTTTTCCTTTTTTTTTTCTTTTTTGTAAATAGAGTAAAGGGACACATCTGTCACTTGCAGCAGTTTCTCATTTAGTATCTCTTATATGGAAGAGACTGAAAAGATTTGGTCCAAGTGCTGAGCCACATATTGCGTGGTATCTTGGGGTAGGTAAGATTTTTGTGTAGCATGATTGTTGGATGTATGATACTACCTCGGCGTGCATCTTCTGAAACAGACAGTACACATTTGTGAGGGTGTAGGATTTTTTCGAGGAGACTGGGTTGGACTTTAGATGGTTATTACGAGGCCGACTAGTTTATTATTTTTTTGCAACTGCTACTAGGTAAGATATCAAATTCGTAATTGTTTGATCCATCTAACTTACAAAGCGACTAAGATTTGATGGTTTGCTGTGGCGAAAATTGTTAAATCTTGGGAAGAATCCTCGACTGAATTAAAGACAACCACTTGTGCTTATGTTATTTAATTTCATCGATCTTTCTAATTCTTAAGGCTGTTACAAGATTGAACCTTTAGCTCTTGTCTTGGGTTGTTTAGTAATTAAGGTTAATTGACTGCTTGTTTTCTAGTTAACTGCAATTAAGGATACACACACACACACTCAAACTTCCTCGTCCTTGTTCACATTGCATAAAATTTGGCTAGATACTCTCCATGGAAACCATCCTTACTTACATTACTACATGTGTTTTTAGGAGTATATGTTTTATTTTTGGTTGCCTATGACAGCACACCAGCGAAATAATTAAGTGCTTTAAATGCACTAAGATATGATACTTTAGGTCTAAGAACATTTTCTCTATCTTCAAGTGGACGGAATGAATCCTTTTTCACACCAAGTGATTGAACAACTAGAAGTGATGCTAATGAATGTGCATTATCCATATAAAAATATTTAAGATTTTTCTGTATATGTAGATTGATGAACAAATAATCATTCTGAAAAATATTCAATCTACAACTCGAGATAAAACTTGATTTTTCTAAATCCTTCATCTCGAATTCATTTTTTTTCAAATACTCTATAGTTTTGTTGAGCTCTTTTGGAATTTCAATTAAATTTAAATTATCAACATAAACTACGACAATTGCAAGTTCAATATTTAATTTCTTTAGGAACACATGGGCAGACATTGTATTTTTTATATTCTTCCTTCAATAAATATTTGCTAAGGTTATTATACCGCATTCATTCGGATTGTTTCCATTCATATAATATAATCTTTACAATTTAATTTGAGAACATAGCTCTTGGGTATGTATAGTTTCTTTCTGGCACTTTAAGTCCTTCGAGGACTTTCATATATATGTCAAATTAATCTCCAATAGAACTCAAAATGATGTTAACCCAAGGTTTACTCCTACCTTAAATTTTTTATTAAGACAAATAAGTTAATTATGTTTACTAATAATAGAATATAAGTGATTATAGCTTTCAAAGCATTCAATGATAAAATCAATTGACAAAATCAATCTTTATTGATTTTTATGATATAGAAGCACATTCAACTAATTGGGGATTAATATATTAGTTCTTTCTATATTTTAACTCACCATCTATTGAGTATGATTCTTGATTTGATGGATTTTGAGTACCATTTGGTTATTTGACTACTTTCCTTTTTCACCCTTTTTGTAAGTTAGAGGGAATGGTAGAATGTACTCTTAGCTAGTCTTGAAAATAACAAAATGGAAACTTTGGCAAGGCCTTTGTGAGGATATTTTCTATAGGTCTGACATTAGGTGGACTTGTTTGGGCATTTCAATGCCTAGAACCACCCATTACACTTCAAACATTTCGTAAATGGTGCTAACATATGGTTGACTTTTGCCTGAAAATTTTTATTATGACCAAAAGTTAATTTTGTTTTAAGTTGCAAAATATGGATAAGTCAGTTGCTACAAATAAAAAGGAATAAAGACCAGAAACTTGAGATGTAGCCATCATTGGGGAGGGATAACATGGAATGTAATGTTCAGTAAGTAAACCTCGTGCATATGATGCATGCTTATGATATACTTTTGAATTACTTAAAAATAAAGGCATTTCTCAATATGTATCCCGTTAACAAAACAAAACAAAACAAAAACAAAAACTTAACATTGACGTCGTAAGCTCCCTTGGTGTATCGCCAATAACCAATTAGGATATAGTTGGCTATGTTATTTGGAGCCCAATCGAATCTACCGATGGTATCACAAAGCGTTAACATTGAACATTCATCATTGAACATTGTTCAGGTGCGCCAGTCCCCCACGCCCCATTTCTCACTCACACCTTCATGGCATAGACATACACCTCATAACAGAAACATTTACGATACATATCTTTCTATAATATTACTTGACTTATTGACATTTGAAATTCTTTATTTCTCGAACTTTATGTATGCTTATGGATGCATTGGCATGTATAAATGTGCATGAAACATTCATGACATATAACATAAACAATTAAGATAACACATTTATACATTTAACAATATGATGTACGCATATGTGCGCATAAAAATAAGGTGAGATTTACTTGCCTTGATTCCTTGTAATTTACTTTTCAAACAGCAAGTGGAGATATCCTTAGCTACCTAAGAAGTCAATGTGCCCTATATCCTAATTCATTATCATTTACTTAGGAACTTCAACCAAATCCGCCTTTAAAAATACCATTAATTCAAATGGGTACTAAGTGGTTTGAGGATCACTAAATTATTAAACTATTTTATTACCTACTTCTATATATATATGCACAGTAAATCCATAAGCACAGTAGCACACCAATATGCATACCCATCTACACACTATCTATATGCATTCGCAAACATCTAAATATACACACACTATATAAATCTAACAGGAAACAAAAGTCAAATCTTTTTACATCACAATTCATTTTCATATTAAACTTAAGATCAACTAGAATTTATCTCTCAAATAAAATAGGATTCATGCCTTATTGTATCTCAAGGGTGGAACAGCGGCCTAGCAGGAAAATATTCAATTATTCTCAAAGAGGCATAATGAGATGAATTTACAGAGTCCTAAAACCTAATCACTTTTATTTAGGTATAATTTCACTATTTTGACTAATTAAGCCCCTTATTTATTTATCCCTATTATGGTTTGGAAGGTTTCAAGATAGAGATTTTGCCCAGTCTACAACATTTTTGAAATCAAGTTGGACTCAAAATGAAGTGTCTGAGTGCCATACACACAGCGTCTCATCGTGCCACTGCCGCACGCTTACCGCTTGAGCTCGAATGACAGTATTATCCAAGAAAATTTTATTTCCATTTTCTAACGTAATTTTTGGGACCTATATATACTCTATGAAATTATGGCTTTATATAGAGAGTTAGAATAACATTATGAACACAAAAATTATTGTCGTCTTTCTCCTTATTTTTATTGGATTCTCCTCTTCCAACAATTTATTTTGTTCTTGTGTTGTGATTCCTATTTTATATTGTGCCACATCTCGCCATGTTGCTAACAATCATGCTTGTAAGGTCTTTTGAATAGTCGTCCTCACCATATTCCTCATTAATGTTGGAATTTTTTTTTTAGAAATTGGTTGTGACCAATTTTAAATGAATATTTAAGTGGAATTCGATATTTGGTGAATGAGAAATTAAGTCAAATGTAAACCACTTAAATACTAAGAATTATTGGAAAAATCATATAGAATATTGTGGAATATTCTAGAAATATATGAAGGAAAAATGTGGCTTTTCATATGAAAGATTATGACTCTTGGTATGGGTATGATTAATGTCCAATAATTATGAATTTCAAGAGATGTATCTCTTGGTATAGTTGTATCTTTTGACATACCTTTTCAACTACTATATATATAGACCCCGTGTGTTTGAATTTTATTCATTCAAGAAAAGTCATAGATATCATATCATTTCATTCCAATTTACACTTTGATTTTGCATAAAACATTTGTATCAAAGTCATGGTCATCGTCATGGTAGAGAGGGAATTCCGTTCGGGTTCGCTGGTCGAAGACATTTGGAGTGCTCCTATGGCTCGACATGGTCGTTGTATGATTGCCGAAAAACCGTTAGCACCGATGCGGGGCAAATTCATCCTAAGGACAAAGTGTCCAACACTTACCTCGGCCAAAAATTCATCACTTGCATCTTCATCCTCATTTTCTGATTTCCTTTTATTATGATTTGATTTCAGAAAATGATTAATCTAATTTATATATTTATATTGCAAGGTTCAATTGTTCAAGAATCGAAAGAGAAGGTTCCACATACATATTCTTCGGAATCAGTTCAATCGTTCAAGAATCGAAAGAGAAGGTTCCACGTTCATATTCTTCGGAATCGGTAAATTCTCATTTTGCTTTATTAAATCCAATTTCAGTAAGTTGGAATACATTTCGATTTCATGCAAATAAACGAAATGCTTATTGTGAATATAATATGCACAATTATCGATGTAATTTTTCAACAATCTTAAGATGAATTTGGTGTTGTTGTGCATAAAATATTCTGTTAGAAATTGAGATATATATATCCGTATCACGTATTGGAATTTATACAAGTTCGACTAGCAATGTGCACGGCATCATTTTAAACTATTGTAATCTCGATCGGCTAGTCGGTTATATCTCTGAACAATGTGCTGGGACCTTTAACTCAATGAGTGTTTTGTGAATGAGGAATTTTGATTTGGCCTTGTGCAAAACTAAATATTCTGTCCATAAGTCTCTGAGTGCACATCCTTTTGTTTTACGTTCGGAAATTTGATAAGTTACATATTCAAATAAATGAAATTTATTTAGGATGAAAACAGATTATTATAATGCATCTTACGGGTTGTCTCCTCCAATTCTAATTTCACACGTGAACCAATGCCTGTTGAGTTCCGAAAAAATCATTAAGTTGTGAATTTAATCATGTTGTAACTACCGACTATTGTATTATGCCGTCCATTTATTTATAATATGATGGAAAGTAAATTATTGCATTGGAAGTCTATGGAAAGATGTAAATAAATTATAAAATGCATGGCTGCCGTCTGTTCCTAATTACACTCCATGTGCCAATCGTATATTTGCATAAATCTTTGCATGGTTGGAATAATTGCATGCAAAATAATTTAGATTTGAAATTGGGTTTAGAAAATGTTGGATATTTGTTGTCCAAAAGGCAATAAACCTGTGCGTGAAACGAAGAAGAGAACTGAAAATCCATAACAAATGTTTCTGCTTTAAATCCATTTCTAATGAATTTGCCATTGGGAATTACCAAAGTTATATTTATTGATATTGATCATGTCAATTCATAATAAAGAATTCAGTTTTCTTTTTCGGTTAATTGGTGGAAGTTTCAAAAGTGAAACGAGAATATTTAAGTTGGTCATGATGACTGTTCAAATCCGACTTCAGTTTCCTTCATCTTTCCATGTGTAGTTTATCCTTATGCATGTGATGATTGTTGCTTAATATATATAATTTGCAAAGGAAGTCCACTGATGAGAAATTCAAATAATTAGTGATTTATGCGTAAGAAAATTAAAATTTGTCTTACATGAGGGTATGTATCAAGAGGCCACTTTTGCATTAGGATGTTGCCTAATTTCCTAGTACTACTGTGAAACATTCAAATCCAAATTTGTGATGTGGATAATAGTCTCTTGATGTTTCGTGAGTATGGAAAATTATGTCTTTTCATTGCATAGTTACTAAATACGGTAGGCTTCCATATACAGTAGGCTGCTAAATACGGTAAGTATGTAAGCAGCCAAATACGGTAAGTTGTCATATACGGTAGGCTGCAATACAGTAAACAGCAAATACGGTAAGATGCAAATACGATAGTTCGCATATATGGTAAATTGCATATAGGGTATACATCAATCCGGTAAGTGACATATGTGGTAAGAAGTTGTAAATCCGATATATGTTCATGGATTTTTGTTTCAAAATTATATAAACATTGATTAATGATGATAGCCTCAATTAATTTTATGAAATTAAATTAGATGACTTATGCAAAATTATAGTTGCATAAGAGTACGACAAAATGTGGTTTTGTCCTAATTATTTTAAAATGAAAATTGTTTGCCCAATTATTGGGATATAAAATTAGTTTATAGAACACAAATTGTGTCTATAGTTGGCAATGGTGCCTGATATCCTTAAAAATAATGATTTTAAAATGACATTCATTTATAAAGGATAAAAACTATGTTATGCAAAAATGATTAAGAATATTATGAAATATTCTAAGATTAATTCCAAGAGGTATGTCCTTTTGTAATGTTGTGACTTTGAGAACACAACTTGTCAACTTATGGTTGATTAATTCATTCAAATGTGAAAATAAGGTGAGATGTACCTTACTATTTGACGTGAATAATATTATTTCTAAAATATCACAAATGAGAAAGTTACATATATTTGAAAATGCCTAATCTTCTTCATTGTTGAATTTGACTTCAATCGTAAAACCAATTAAATTGGTATATGCTGTAAAAGCATGGTTGGTCTATGTGATGACCTTGATTACTTTGGATGGTCAAATTAATATGGTTGATTGAAGTACAATTTCGAATGGAAAATGATTTTCATTTATATGAATCAATGACCACTATTTTGAAAGTACTCGAACTTTCAAGAAGCACTTGATCCGGAGGTTATCTAAGTGATAAATGACTGAACTGTGAAAGAGTTGATAAACTCTAAGTTTAAAAATAACCAAAAAAATGTGGGGGTTATCATAAATACTTGAGAACTTATGTAAAAAGTTCAAGACATATGGGTGCAATACTACTATTTGCACATATATTCCTAATTTAGGAATTGTGGGAGACAACTTATTGTAAAGATATATTTTTCTGTACCTCTCAAGAAAATGGAAGAGACTCCATATGAGTTATGGAAATATCGTCATCTTTCCTACCAACACTTAAAAGTGTGGGGGTGTTTGGCAAAAGTTGAAATTCATAAGTCTAAACAAAAAAAGATTGGTCCCAATACGACTGATTGCATATTTATTGGATACGTCAATAATAGTAGTATCAGATGTACACATGGGTATCATAATTGAGTCAAGGAATGCGATATTCTTTGAGAATATGTTTCCTTGCAATGACAAGGAAAATGTAAGAACATATGAAATTTCAACTGGGTCTTCAAATGAGAAAGAACCAAGGTATAATAAGAGGGCTAGAACGTCCACTTTATTTGGTCCAAATTTTCTCACATATATGGTAGAAAATTACCCTAAGACTTTTGAAGAAACAATGTCTATTCTGGAAGTACCGCATTAGAAGGAAGCTATCAATAGTTAGATAGATTCCATAATGCAAATTCATACATGGAAATTGGTAGATGTACCTCCCTAAAATAAGCCTTATGGTGTAAATGGATTAAAACCTGATGGATTCATTGACAAATATAAGGCTAGATTAGTTGCTAAAGGATGTGGGCAGGAAGAAGGATTTGACTTCTTTACCTACTCACCCGTAACCAGAATCACTTTGATAAAGTATATAACCTTGAGATTCACCAAATGGATGTGAAAATGGGATTTCTAAATGGTGAGTTAGAATAAGAGATATACATAGAGCAACCTAAAGGTGTCTCCAAGCGAAAACCACAAAGTTTGTAAACATGTTGAGTCCTTATATGGACTAAAACAAGCTCCTAACACCAAAAGTTTGACAACACAATGTTGTCAAATGAGTTCAAAATAAATGAATGTGACAAGTGTGTATGCATGGAAAATACATCAGATGCATATGTATTTGTATGTAGTCAATATGTTAATGATGGGCAATAGTCATGAAGTGGTGCTAAACGCCATGAAAATGCTTACGAAGCATTATGACATGAAAGACTTGGGTGTGGCAGATGTAATACTAGAGATAAAAATCTCTAGAACATCGGAAGGAATTGTACTTTCCTAATCTTATTTGTTGAGAAAATATTTAAAAGTTTGAAGTATTGACACAAGTCTACACTTGGTCAAAATAAGGGTGAAAGCGTGTCACAACTAAGATATTCACAAGTAATTAGCAATCTAATGTATATTACGAAATGCACTCGACCAGATAATGATTTTGCTGTGAATAAACTTGAAGATTCACGAGTAATCGAGGCCATGATTATTAGGTGGTATTGACAGGGGTCCTCAGGTATTTGAAATATATCATGGCTTGTGGATTACATTTCACAAGATATCCTGCGGTATTGAAAGGATATTGTGATGCGATGATATACACTAAGTTTAAAGTGGATGAAATGGAATGAAAGCCCTAAAGTGGATGAAATGAGATGAAAGCCGATCATGATGGTTGTTTGGATATACAAGAACAATTGGAATATTTGAGAATATTCATAAAGTTCGAATGCATTGCAATGTTTTAAGGATGATATTGAATACCCATGTATGAAATCCACTAGTAAATATGATTGACTAGTGTAACGGTTTGTTAGAAATGAGATTAAGCCTATTGAATAAGATCTTTATAACGGTAACCCTACCATTTTCAATGGAGATCCCAAGATCTTGGTTCAAAGGGACAACTAAGTTATGGGGATTCTATGAAGTACCTAGGAAACTAATTTCCTAACGCATTCCTATGATACCAAAGTGTTTTCTGCAGAGTGATTGGAGGTTAAGATAAACTTTTAATGATTCTTATTTCTTGATTAAGTCAAGTGAAGTAGGTCGCTTCAATGAGAATTATTCAAGGCTTGAATTTTTTAAACACTTACAGAACCAAGATGGATTCAAGGCCAAAGTGAATCAAGTCATGAGAACCATGAACTGTTTATGGGAGACATTGTGTGAGTACTATTGTCTTGGTTTATGCTAATGGCTGATAGTTCAAGAACATCATGTTCACCAATTAGCTAGTAAATCCGATGGTATTTCACTAGGGAAGGTTCAAAACCAGAAGTTACCTTACCTAATGCAGTGTTTTCCCGCTCTCTCTCTACTAGTGTCTGCATAAACATTTACATTAATTTTCATTCATGTGGGGGATTGTTGGAATTTTTTTTTCGGAAATTGGTTGTGACCAATTTTAAATGATTATTTAAGTGGAATTCATTATTTGGTGAATGAGAAATTAAGCCAAATGTAAACCACTTAAATACTGAGAATTATTGGAAAAATCGTATAGAATATTGTGGAATATTCTAGAAATATATGGAGAAAAAATTGTGGCTTTTCATATGAAAGATCATGACTATTGGTATGGGTATGATTAATGTCTAATAATTATGAATTCCAAGAGATATGTCTCTTGGTATAGTTGTGTCTTTTGACATACCTTTCCAACTACTATATATATAGACCCCATGTGTTTGAATTTTATTCATTCAAGAAAAGTCATAGATACCATATCATTTCATTCCAATTTACACTTTGATTTTGCATAAAATATTTGCATCAAAGTCATGGTCATGGTCATGGTCATGGTAGAGAGGGAATTCCGTTCGAGTTCGCTGGTCGAAGTCATTTGGAGTGCTCCTATGGCTCGATCGAAAAATCGTTAGCACCGATGCGAGGCAAATTCATCTTAAGGACAAAGTGTCTAACACTTACTTCGGCCAAAAATTCATCACTTGCATCTTGATCCTCATTTTCTGATTTCCTTTTATTATGATTTGATTTCAGAAAATGATTAATCTAATTTATATATTTATATTGCAAGGTTCAATCGTTCAAGAATTGAAAGAAAAGGTTCCACATTCATATTCTTCGGAATCGGTAAATTCTCATTTTGCCTTATTAAATCCAATTTCAGTAAGTTGGAATACGTTTCGATTTCATGCAAATAAATGATATGTTTATTGTGAATATAACATGCACAATTATCGGTGTAATTTTCCAACAATTATTAAATATATTAATTTTATATTAAGGATAGATTAATCATTTTATTTATATGTTTGTAAGACTATTTAAAGATTCCTTTTTTCGTGTGTTTTCATATTATTCAGTCAATCAAAGAAAACCCTAGCCTCCTTTTGATTTTCTCTTCTATATTTTCTTGTACTA
Source organism: Olea europaea var. sylvestris (assembly GCF_002742605.1). Classification (NCBI taxonomy): domain Eukaryota; kingdom Viridiplantae; phylum Streptophyta; class Magnoliopsida; order Lamiales; family Oleaceae; genus Olea; species Olea europaea. Next base: position 60,846 of record NW_019228199.1, read on the forward strand.
TTGATTTAACATGGCTCCAAAGCTACAATCCTATGAATAATCTTTACAGACTTGGTAATTAGATAAAGAGTTTTAGAGTGGATTATGAAGCTCTGGTTCATGTGGAATAAAGCTGGGAATAATTGCAATTGTTCCATAGTTTGCATAAATCAGAGAGAAAAAAAAAAGGCAATTGCAAGGAATGAAACAAGGCCTTTTTCACTCGTCTATTTGGCTTTACTGTGATGTTGAACGCCATGATTTGTTGAAGTTGTAATTCCTCCATGATAGCGCATCTCTATCATTTTGTAGTCGGTGGTGTTGAACTCCATGATTGGTTGATTTTGTATCCGATGATGGTATTTTTTTGTTGTCTTTCTCTAATTCTCGTTTGATTTGGGTTTGATTTTGCATCTCAATATTGTGAAATTCTCATATTGGTAGTCATTTGTATATTTCGTTATGGCTGGAATTCAACCTAATACTCTAGTGGCTACACCATTAGAAGAACCACTCATGTTTGAGTAGTTTCAAAACTTTCGAGTAATACAGTCAAATGCAACACTACCACATACAATGTTTACCTTTCCCATTGGTTTGTCTTCTTCTAGTTCTTCATGTATATCATCCTCTTTGCGGGTTTAAGATCTAGGGCTTTCCATCATGCATCACCTAATTTATCCTCTTTTGTTTCATTATCTCCCAAGTCTCTTGTGTCAGTTGTGACTCCTGATGGTACTCCTATGTCTATAGTAGGCATTGGTTCTATTGATGCACATTTTTTGCCTCTCAATGACATCTATCACATTCCTAGTCTTACCTTAAATTTTGTTTTCGTTAGTCAATTATGTGAATCTGGGTATTTAGTTTTTCTTCTACTCCTTGTTATGTGCGAGATCCACAATCTCAGAAGCTGATTGGAACATGCCATAGGCAAGGGGACTCTATGTTATGGATATGCTTAAAGTGCCAAAATTTGTGACTTTTAGTGTTGATTTGTCATCTTTCCATTTTGAATCATTTATTTTCTGCCTTATATTTACAACATTCTCGTCTTGGTTATGTTTCAGTATTTTTTTTAAGTTCTTGGTTTCTACTAGAGCATTACGTAATTTGAAAATAGATGATATTTCTGATTGTAGTGGATGTAAATTAGCAAAATTTTTTGCATTACCTTTTAATAAAAGTATCTCTATTTCTGCCGCTCATTTTGATATCTTTCACTCTGATATATGGGGACCATTTCCCATTACCTCTAAAGGTGTTCAAGATATTATGCTTCCTTCATTGATGATTACACTCATTACTGTTGGGTTTTCTTATGAAACTTCCCTCTGACTTCTTTAGTATTTTCAATACATTTAGAGCAGTTGTGAAAATTCAACATTCTGCCATTATCAAATGTTTTTAATGTGATTTGGATGGAGAGTATACATACAATGCCTTTTTTAATTTGCTTGCTTCTAATGGAATCATTTACCAAACTGCTTATACAGACACTCCCGAACAAAATGGTTATGCCGAAAGGAAACATAGACATCTTGCTGAAACGACCTGTTCTCTTTTTCTCTCTGCTTTTATTTCTATTGATTTTGGGGAGAAGTAATTCTTACTGCTACTCATTTGATTAACAGGATCCCAACATCGCACAATTTAGGTTTGTCTCATTTTGAGAAGTTGTGTGGATATGTTTCAAATTATTCTTCCTTACGTGTCTTTGGTTTTGCCCGTTTTGTTCTTTGACCTCATGTTGATCGTAGTAAATTATCCTCTAGATTTGTTATTTGTGTCTTTCTAGGTTATGGCACAGGGCAAAAGGGATATCGTTTTTTAGATCCAGTTAGTCAAAAATTATGTCTCTTGTCATGTTACATTCCTTGAAAATATATATATATTTTTTATTCCTACTAGCTCTCATAACATGACTACGCCTGATTTTATTCACATTGATCCATTCGCTGTTGAAATTGAGATTGTCCCACCTCTTGTTCCACATACATCTATTCTCACTTCAAATCTTGATTCTTCCAGGTTCCCATTGATAGCTCTGTAGATACTAGTATTTTGACTCCTAATACATCAGTTGTTCCGTCTCCTCATACGGTAGCCCAAACATCTCTAGAGGTTGGGGCTCATCCTTCTTTTTACCCATGCATACTCATAAGACCATTTAATTACCAGATTTTGCTTACACTTGTTACTCTATTTCTTTCATTTCCATTTTGGCTTTTGTTCATCATCTTTCTGAGCCTTTGTCCTATAGAGAGGTAGTTTGTGATCCACTTTGGTAAGAGGTTATGGCCAAGAAACGTATTGCTCTGCATCAAACATATACATGGGACTTGGTATCTCTATCACCAAGAAAACGAGCAATTGGTTCTCGATGGGTATATAAAATCAAAACTAAATTAGATTGATCTGTTGAAAGATATAAAGCTTAATTAGTTGCAAAGGGATATTCTCGGGAGTATGTTATGGATTATGGGGAGACTTTTGTATCTATTGCAAAAATATCTACTATTCGCACCTTTATTGCAATTGCTTCTATTCGTCGATGGAGTATATCTCAGATAGATATTAAAAATGCCTTCTTCAATGGAGATCTACATGAAAAAGTATATATGGTTCCTCCTCCTAGTGTTTCTTATAAACCTGGTGAAGTTTGTAAACTTCGAAAAGCTCTTTATGGTCTCAAACAGGCACCACGAGCTTGGTTTGAGAAGTTTTTTACTGTGATCACTTCACTTGGTTTTCGTACTAGTCATCATATTACACTTTATTTCACAAAAGTACAGCTGTTGGTCGCATTTTTCTTTCTTTATATGTTGATGACATGATTATCACTGGTGATGATATTGATGGAATTGCAGCACTAAAGTCAGAGTTAGCTCGTTGTATTTTTCAATGAAAGATTTATGTTCACTCTATTACTTTTCTGGTATTAAAGTTGCACCATCTCCGAAAGGTTATCTTCTTTTTCAGTCTAAATACATGGCTGATATATTTGAGTGTGCTCATCTTATTGATAATAACACTGTTGATACACTTCTTGAGCTTAACGCTCGATATAAATTCTCGATGGGTCAGGATATACTTAGGCTTTGGCTCCTAGTGGAGGTCGTCTTTAAATTGGTCTGGTCATCTTCCCAACCATAACATTGGATCATCGAGGGAATGTACGACACTTAAGACTTAAAAAGTTATTTTTAAATAATTTTTTATTTTCAAATATGTTTTGATAATTTTTCTTAAATAAATTAAAAACATCTCTTACTTTATATATAATGAGCGATCATAAGTTTGGATGGTTTTTAAGAGTTAATGTTGATCATTATACTTAAACAAATGTACACAAATAAAGAAATAAGAAAATGTGACAGAAAATTATGAGGATATATATTCGTTTCTCTTTCTCGACTTTGTCCCGTTCTACTTGTGGAAATTTCAACTGGAGAGAGGGATTAACTAACTCGAATAAATAGTAATAATTCGATGCACAAACAAGCAAAGCCATACCACTAGCTAGCCAAGAAATATTTTGTTTTAAATAGAAAATTGCTAAAAGCGTGCAACATATTTATGTAACCATTATGTTAATTAATAAGAAGAATGCACAAGGGAAAATCATCATCTCAATCTTCTTTATAAAAGGTTTGAGAGTTTAATGTTGTTATCATCAAAGAGTTCTTTATCTTTTCCATCTCCTTTTTATCTTGTCATTTACCAAAGTAGTATTTTTTTTAAGCGTGTTTTCTTGATTTAATGATCAAATTTTAATTTTCACACGACCGAAAATGGATTTATGTAAATTATGCCTCACTGCAGTTGCAGTGTGGGTAGGACAGTTGATTGTCATTATTTTATGGGTCTCATTGAAGGGAAAAAATTTGTCAGTATGCTGGCGACGAGAAAGGTAGCTGAAGTTTTGAGGAAAAGAATAAATTCGTGGCATATTTTATATAGCTATATCAGTATAATAACTTCATCTATTTTTATAATATGAGAAGAATGGAAGAGATTTGTTAAATTTAGGGGCGTTTGTTTCCTATTTTTGTAAAAATTAGAATGAAAAATATAATTATTATGGGTCCCATATAAGAGATAGAAATTCAAATTCGATGGCTTGATGTGATGGATAACGGTCATATTTTTCATTTTAATAGGGAAAAGAATCGAAAACAAACATGAACTTTATTTCATAAACATGTACTAAATGGTGTGAGGACGACAAATTATTCAGACATCAAAGATTTATTCATGGATTACAAGCATTGCAACAAAGGAGTGAATTCAAGAAAATTATAAGTTCTGGAAAATGGGACGCTATTATATATATATATATAGGCCGATGAAAAGATTTTAAGTATGTAAGTACATAATATTTATATGTATAAATAAATTTTCTTTTTGCGTTCCACTTATTACATTGTAAAAAAATTGTGTGTTTTCAGGCATATAATTTAACATATAAAATTAATTCAAGTTACTTATGCCGACAAGAGGCATCTTTGTCCAATAATTTCAATTAGCTGACATTAGATCTTCATATTTATAATAATTATCTAACTAAAATTATTTATAACTACCCAAGCATATGGAGCAAGCAAATATGGTGATTTTGGCTACGCTTCATTTATCCGTAGATTTTATCATTGGTGAAGTGCAGCGAAACAACATTTTCAAATATCTACGAAGTAGGTTTCGAGTTAAATATCATTTTAAGAAAAAGGGAAAATTGCACTAGAAAGTTCCAGATTCCAATATCATTATTCACTTACAACTCCAAAGATAGTTGACCTAAGAGAAAGGAAGGGTGCAAATATTTTTAATTAAGGGTACTATCAAATTTACAAATATAATCTTCTTTTTTTTTTTTTTTAAGCAATTATATCATAAAAAGCAAGAATACAAATAAAAGAGGAGGGCATGGCCTTAACCTCCTGTAAATGAAAAAGCTACAATATCTCAAATAAAATGCAAGTGACAGTAAATGAAACGTGGAAAAAAAAAATGGCACTAATGAAGATTACTCAGGCGTACATTTAAAAGTTTGTATAGTAAGTAGGACCCGCCCACACCTGAACCAGACTTGAAAGTTTTACATTCGAAAATTTACATTAAAAAAAAAAGCATACCCTATGTAATTTTACATCTGAAAATTTACATGGGATATGATTTTTTCGGATGTAAAGTTTGAAATTTTTTGATGTCATATTCCATGTAATATTTCCTAAAAAATGATGTAAATTATATTGAGAAATTTATATTGAAAAAATAATCAGACTCTAAAGTATCCTCAGATCTTTCACACTCATCAACACAAAATCACATTGTGAAGGTAAAAAGAAATTGGAATTGAGAAGTCCATTTATATTATGTTCAAGGAATTGATCCAAGATTCCAAAAACTTCATAATAATCTTTAACTTATTTCAAAGTCAGAGGACCCCTCTTTTGGACTTGTCCTTTGACTCCAATTTTTACGTCAGATTTGAAATTGATTTTCAAAAACAATATTTTTTGGGGGGAATGGTGGAAATCTTCATGGATCCTTACTATCCTGGTGACTTTCTTGTTTCATCGATATCTCTGCAAATAACTTTCATGTCATGTAATCGGAATCACAGAAGCACGTTACCAACTCTTCAAAAGAATGGGGCTGTTTGCATTGATTATAAAGTAATTTTTTAGAGGATGGAGGATGACTCAAATAATGCATTCTTTGGAGTTGAGAAAAAGATTACTCAATGTTCAATATATAAAATCTACGACGGCCTCATACGTTGTCCCAGCATGTTGTAGAAGGCAAACCTTCAGATTTTTACTGTAAACGCATGAGAAACTCATGCTCAAGTTGATCCCATATGTCAACTGATCCATTTCATTTAGACATTAGTGTGTTTACAAATTACTTCACCACAATGTTATCTCAGGTGACAATGTTGTAATATATTTCAATGAAATGAACGTCATATTTCTCTGAGTTGTACACTTTCCTTAAACAATGAAATATGAAGAGTTTGTAGCCAATCACTTTATCTCTTTAGCGCTTAAGCAACACTTGTGGACTAAGGTCTCTATATGGGATTGATTTTGAAGCTCAATTTCTAATTCTCAAACAATTAAAAGTTGTTTTGGTGTTTGATAAATTTTAAAGAACTGATTATAGAAGAATCTGCATCTAGATTTTGAGAATCTGCATCTAGATTTTGAGAGGCAGCAAAAATGTAACTTTTCATTTTATCTTTTTTAAGTTTTTCCAATTATCTAATTTTAAAATACATTTTAAGGACCCTAGTCTAATTAATTCTTTTTCTAATATATGGACTATGCTTTTATTTCGTAACGCTATTAAAATTTTGAGATTTAATAACACACAATCTTAGAAAAATCTTTAATATATTATTTATTATTATAAAATTATAAATAAATTTTAAAATGGATTCAACAACAACAATAATAATACAAAATAATATCATTATAGTAAAAGCATATGGGGGCACAGCTATAAAATATCTTTCTTCACAAAATGGTGATTTAAAAAACACACAAAAAATTTTAAAATAAAAGATTATCGAATTCTTAAGTGATTCTTCCTACAGCCAATTCTTGTTACAGCACAACTGATAAGGTGTGTCATAAGTTTATTCGTGCTTATAAACTTAACTTCTATTTAACTGAGTGGATTTCTACGTAAGTTAATGTAAATTATATCGTCGTGTGTAAAACTCGGATTTAAAGGTACTAATAACAAAAATGAGGATTTTGATCTTAATTAGAGTTAGTTTAAATCAACTGAAAACTAGATATCATGTGATCCATAAGAAGCATTAAGAGAGCAATTGGATGAATGTCATGAGTTTTTTTGAGAGTGAAATTCAATTTATGAAAAGTTTAGAGATTGATTTGCGCACTTTCAAAACTTGAAAATGACCTAAATTGGATGATTATGAAGGTTTGGGGATCAACATGGATGCTTTACAAAGTTTTGAAATCAATATTAAAGAGTTGCCGCAGTTGGAAGAAAAAGGGGGGGTTTTGCAGCGGTTTGACTGCAGTTTGACTAATACGGCAGGGCAAGGTTTTAAAGATTTTTAACAAATTCTACACTGAGTGTGATTTGTTCCTTTCGATGGCATGACAATTAAGGCGGTTTGAGCACTATATAAAGGCTTATTTTGGGTCAAATAAAGCGAGGACACGATAGAGGATCAATTGTGAACATACAAGAAGATAGAGAAGATTTATAATGGGTAGGGTTTTAGGACTTGGGCATGAAGAAGACGAATTCTTGGTATAAGATATCTTTTTGGGAAAATTTCATAAGTAAGAGATTGTATAGCATATTTCAAAATTAAGAAAAAAAGTTTCAAATTTCAAAAATCAAATTTTTCTTAAAATTGATCTATGATTTAATTAATTAATTTATTAATTAAATATATTTAGGACACATATCTATACAATTTGGTCACAAATTAACAATTTAATTACTCGCTTATTATTTTTTGGTTACAAATCAGAAATTTTATGTCACAAATTATTTTATGATCACAATTCAAAAATTTTGTATATCATAGTATGTTCATCGATCACAAATCAAAAAATTAATTAGTCACGGATTTTTTTTAGTCACAACTTATTTTTGGGGTCCCAAATCAAAAATTTTATAGGTCATATTATTTTTCGTTCACGAATAAAAAAATTTATAGGTCACAGATCACAGATATTATATGTTACAACTTATTAAACAATCACAAATTATTAATTTTTTAGGTCACATATTATTTATTTGTCACAATTTATCGTTTTTACTAGTAACATATTATTTATTGGTCACAGATTAACCAATTCACTGATCACAATCAACCAAATAATTTGTGACCACTACCTAGGGTTGGGCAAATCTCCCGAACCGAATCGAACCCGACGGTTATTGTCAAATTAAATACCCGAACAGGTATTTGAACTAAGAACCGACGGGTACGGTTCGGTTCTCAGTTCTAGATCAAAAATCGAATAAGAACCGAAATTTTCCAATTTTTTTATATTGAGTAAATCAAATTATTTTAATTTTAATTTTTTCTAAACAAATTAAGAAATTAACAATTTCTAAATTCAAATTTTTGGCCCAATAATTTGTTTCATTTCTAATTTTTTTAATTTTTGGCTCCATTACCCATTTTATTGTTTTATTTCTTAGCCCAATAAGATTCAATCCAATAAATAACCCTAAACACCTACACTAAAGTGCATAACGTTGTCTCAACTCTTGCACTCATTCTTGTAGCCTCGCTGACATTCCAAAACCTATACAATCGTCGACCGATGCTGTGACCTCTGATCGAAGCTGTGACCTTTGCCGACCGAAACTTTGATCATAGCAATCATTTGAACAAGGTAGTCTAGTAGTTTATGGCATTCCAAAATCATTGAATATATCATTAGTTGTATTTATATAACGTTATTATAAATGTTAAAAAATTTAATTATATTTGGACCCGACGGTTCCATTTACTAGATATCCGAAAATTTTGTTTCGGTTCGATTCTAAAGAGAACCGAACCGAACCGACCCGCACCCACCCCTACCACTACCAAACAACTACTACCTCCAATAGCACCTCCTCCATGGCCAAGCCCACTCCCACCATCACCACCAAAACCACCACCATCACCCAACAGCAACACCACTGTCTCAAACAAAATCAACACATCCACCTCGATAGACCACGGCCACCAACGTCTCACCGTCACCATCGCATCTACTAACACAACCACCGCTGTCTACCACCACCATCAAAACATGGAAGTCGCCACCACCACACTCTCAACAACCAAAACCACCACAACTACTACACCACACCCGTCATCAACCACCTGAGATCCACCATGCACCACCAGTCACCACACCCGCCATCAACCACCTGAGATACACTAAGCACCACCAATCACCACAGCCACCTCGTCGCCATCATCTCCACCATTATTGCAACACCACCATTACCATACTACACTAGAAAACACCACCGTATATACCACCACAAACAACACACCAGACTCGCCTAGATCCATAGCATCACATTACCATCATCGACTGCCACCACTACCATCAACACCTCACCAGCACCACCAACAAAACCCCCCAAAAGTGTAGATCAAAACGCAGCAGCGCGAATGTTGACTCCCCATCCCAGTACCGGCGCATCTTCGTCGCAGGTTGCAGCTGCCATCGACGTGCATCGCTGCGAGGTTTTCTCGATGTCAATAAAGAGTGTAGAGAGAAACGGTGTAGAGAGAGAAATTGGGTAGGGCGGGGAGGAGAGTTGTGGGTTTAGGTATTGGGTAGGGTTTTGATTTTCCTAATTTTATTTGTTTGTTTTAATAAATAATATAAAAAAAATCTGATTTTTGAATTGTGAAAATTCCACTATGATTTCAGAATGTTGAATTTTTAAGGTAGGGTTATGTGTAATTTCCACTATCTTTTTTCTTCATTTTTCCTTTAAACCCAGTTATCCATTCCAAAATCCTTTTATATTTCTTCTATTATGATGTATAACTAAATTATTAGTCATGATAGATGATCTAACCTAAATTTGAACCTTTAAATTCATTTCTCAAGATTTGGAGAGTTAATTATTTTATGTATCGATTTTACTTCTTTTCTTCATGCATGAATTACTTTATTGGTAATTTATGTTTCGTGGATTGTAACGAACTTGGAGTTGGTCATAAATTTAGACCATATTGTAAGATTGGACAATTGGTCAAAATGTAGGATATACACTTTTATTATGGTAGCAATTTTTATTTGAATTCTTGGATGATTTAAATGAGTTAAATAAATATGATGATTTGAAGTTGACAGAGGTAAATTGATTAAATTAGTAAGTTTGATCGGGCAAAACTTTAGGAATTGAACTTGAGACACGAGATTTAATTTGATAATTACGGTAAAATCCCTAGTATTATTTAAGGAAATTAAAAACAATTATAGAAAGTGTGTTATCTAAATTGAGGAAATTATTTATTATAATGGTTAAAGCATGGCGACTCTCAATTTTGCCATAATTATAACAATGAATCTCATCTCTCAAAATTAATTCCTAAAGTTGTAATCGATTGAATTTACTAATTTAATCAAATAAAGTATATCTCGGGTTCAAGTCATCATATCTATTTAATTCAACTCACTATTTGAATCTGTCACAATAATCCATTGAGGAGTCATTTTCACATGAAATTCGATAATGTCAGCCTTCTTAGCAATTTTCAAGCTAGGGATGATTTTAAGAAAGTCAAAAATCCCCAGTTATTGCCATGAAACAGCTGGACAACCGAAAAAAAAAAAAAAACCATCCATGTGGTAGATATCGAGATGGAATCTCCTGCTTGCGGCATAGCCACATGTTGAAGAAACTTGCAGTTCTCAGAAAAAAGCCCTTCAAAAGCATGACAGATGAGGTGACGAATGGGCCACCTGGTCGAACTACCACAAGAATGGGAAGCGTCTTTGGTCGACTAGGCTCGTAGAGTTTGTCCCCTCAAAGAGAAGACTCCCAAGCCCAACTCAAAACAAATCCTTTGAAGGATCAGAGGACCTAGACAACTTGGGTTAGGGGGTCAAAAATAAAAATTTTAGGTATATTCCAATTAATAAATAAAAAATATATATGTATATATCTAAACAATTTTTATTTTTTTTCCAAAATCTAGAGGGTCAATTGACCCTGTAAACCTCCCCGCCCCGCCCCGCCCCGCCCCGCCCCTGGAGGGGCATGAACTTATTCGTTTACGCCTAATTTAAACGAGACAAAGAACACAAAGATTTGGGATACCAAATACTCAAAACTCAAATTATAAACACCCCAAAACTTATATTGAGCATGATTAAGGAAAACTCAAAGTGAGATCTAATTAATCTCCATGAGATGTAAGATAAGAAAGAATCCTGTTGCGGAAGCTTCCTCTAAGATCTTCGATCGAGTGATTTTTGGACTTACTTTCATGTTACCTTTCTTTACGAACAACAATCCAAATGGCTCAACCGACAATTAATATACTCACCTCGATTGTTTCTTAATCTCATCCACAAAGGAAAATATAAATGGTGTCGATTTTCAGCCTCAAAGGCAAAGAAAGAAACAATAGAAGAAACGCACAAATTGAAGAAAAAATTAAGATGGCAGGCACCTTTTGTTCTCCAAAGCAAAAACGTGTTTTCCCTTATTTCAAAATCTCACACACAACTAAATGAAGAATCAATACTATATAGATAGGTTAGATTCTAATTGGATCAAGGTGTTGGGAACGAGGAGGTGATATGACATGATATGAAGTATATGATCACCACAAAGAACAAGATTAAAAGATAAGAAATAAATTGGCTAGGAAACTGAATATTTTATTCAACAATCAATGGAGAAAAATACAACTTCAGCCATCTGTAAACTGGATGAAGAGTCTGCTATTTATAGGGGACATGTTCAAACTTAGAAATAACCTAAAAGAAAACTAGATAAAAATACGCGTGAAAATAAAAAAGGGAAAAAATATCGCATGGCAATGTCACTCAAGCGAGAGCTCAGTGACGAGCTAGCTACAGCTCTCTCACCATCCAACACCGAAAACCCAACTTTTTCCTCATGGACTCTATTTTGACATCTTCAAGCCCAATACTCTAAATCACACAACCCTAGACTGAACTTGTGTATAAACCCAATAATCTCCACATTGATACAAATTCCAATGTAGTGAATGAAGCTCCAAAATTTCTCCACTTGAAAAAAAAAAGTCCAAATACAAAGAAACAACTAAACTCTTCAACCCAAACCTAACTTCTCCAATACAAAAAAATATTCCTCCTCTTCTACCATATCCAGCACAAATACAAGAACCCAAACATCGAGGTTCCTAATTTCACAAAGAATTCAGAATTTACCAAATAGGATCGAAGCACTTTCTGTAGCAGAATCAACACTCGATAATTTCACCAAAGGCCCTTTGTTAGTTTTGACACCTTCAAAAACCCCAAAAGCATATGTAACCAAAATAGCATCCCCATACCTATCTCCAATGAATCTATTCCTTGTAGTTGAATACAATGGAATTGTAGACAATGGTGGCAAAGCGGAATGACCCATTTTCTCCAAACTCGACCTAGTAGTATTCGTCAATATAGACCCAAAGCTAAATCCTAAATTTAACGTACTAAACTGAATATCCACCACGGTACTAAACATGTGCTGATATTCTTCTTTACCGATTTTGCCCGACCTTGCAAGATATATAACTGGGATATCTTCCGCCACTCCAATGGAACATGGACACCCTTCTGGACCCTTAAGACATCACCTCCTCCAAAGAACGTTTACTCTTTCAAATAAAAGGTACTCAGCAAGATGAGATTAGTTTTCAAATTCGAAATATGTCGAATGTAATCAAGTGTTCTATATGTTCCATCCACCAGCTTCAATCTAACTCTGCCAAAACCAACTATCTGGCAAGGTGCATTATTTTTCATGACAACGACTTCTCGCGTCATTTTTTCATATGTTTCAAACAAATCCCGATTTAGACACATGGAATGCACAAATTGTATCCAAAATTTAGTCCTGGTCAAGTTTGAATTCCACGTCAGAAATAGTCAAGACATCTCCGCCACCCAAGTAGTCCTTAGCTTTAATGGTCAAGTCTAAAGTATTAGATTGCTTCCCATGATTTACAATTGAATCATCCTTATTCTGCAAATTTTCGCAATCCCTCTTGATGTGTCCTTTCTTCTTGCAAGAAAAGCCAACCTGGTCGCTAGAACTCAACCTCGACTTACCCCTTCGTCGATTATCATGAACGATAGGACCATTCTTCATCTCTGAACTCAGGTCCAACCAAATGCTTCATCTTCTCCTTTGAAAATAGGGTATCATACATGTCTTTAACGATGAGTGTGCCACAACTATAGAAATCGTGTCCCTAGACGATGAAAAAGAAGCAGGCTGCAAGCATAACAAGATTAAGCCAAATCTTCGATTGTTTCCAAATCAGTGACGATCTTCTTGAACACAACCATATGATCTTCAAAAAATCCCTTTCTACCATGTGATAGGAATACAACTTCTGCTTTAGATGTAATATGCTTGTCAGACGCTTAGTCATGCACAAGTGCTCTAGCTTTGACCATAATACAGCTGGTGTCTTCTCCTTCAAAACATTCTAAAGAAAATTGTTAGAGAGATGAAAATAAATCTGGAAAGTGTCTTTCGATCCTTCTGTTGTTTTTCCTCTATTGTCCAAATTGCGAGCATCATGTCAAATCCCAACAACGCATTATCCGAATCCATCTGCGCAAGTTACAACTCACATCTTCACTTGTCATAATGAAAATCTTATGTTACGATCCAAAAATGGAATTTCATACTTCATGGCTGCCATCGATAAGAAACTTCAAACAAAATTTCAACCTATAACTCTAGTTCCACTTGTTGGGAGCGGGGAGGCTATATGACATGTATATGATCACACATTGAAAACAAGATTAAAAGATAAGAAAAAAATTGATAGATGAACTGGGTATTTTATTCAACGACTAATAGAGAAAAATACAACTTCAGCCATCTATAAATTGGATGAAGAGTCTACAATTTATAGGGGACATGTATAAACCTTAGAAATAACCTAAAAAACGAAAACTAGGTCAAAATATGCGTGAAAACAAAAAGGGAAAAAATATCATGCGGAGCTGTTGCTCGAATGATAGCTCAACGACAGGTGGATGATGGCTCTCTGCTCCAAAAGTTCGCCTACCCCTTGAATGGTAGGCTAGCAACCGTCCAACGTCGAAAACTTGACTTTTTCCACTTGGACCCTATTTTGACATCTTCAAGACCAATACTCCAAATCACACTACCCTAAACCGAATTTAGGCCACAAACCCAACACAAGAAAGGAGTACATGGGCCAAGAATCAAGAGCCATCCAATAGGTAAATATATGGGCCGTTAGAAACATTAATTATTTAAAGTACTTTCAATGGTCCACCTTGTTTTCGAGTTGAATCTTTAGACTTAGTTGTTGATAAACAGTTCATTCATTGGTCGATCTAAGAAAATATAATTCGACCGTTTAACATCATCGCTCAGGATTTATTGAGTATCAAAACCCAACAAATCCTATTACATGTAGGACAAATAAAATTCTAGTCTTTGCGAGAAAAAGAAATTCCAAGCTTATTCCATGTAGAATTTCTGAATGCCACAATTTTCACTATGTATACTTATATATGTACATGCAGGTTTTTTGGAAAATAGTGCATAATCATTTTTTGTAGAGAGTGCCCACAAAATTTTAAAAGCAAAGGAAATACTCTACAAAAAAATTTAAAAGTAAAAGAAAAAGATACATGTCAGGTCGAAAATTGAAGATATATTAGTTATGAAGCTTGACATCTTCCTCAATTTCTACTAATAGGCCACTGAATGAGATGGTTACCAGAATCAAAGTGCTAATATTCCTAGGATAAGATATCCTACAGGGAAGGAGTAATGACTGAGTATTCAAATCATTTTGCATCAGAAGTACCCCATTACGGCCAGATTTGCACAACCTAATTAGTTATGATCCCAGCTCTCTACAAACACAAAGAATGGGAAACTAATGGAAAGGTTCATATTAATCTCTTGATTGGTAGCTAAATAAACAAAGCCTAAGTTAAACTTTTAACGTATGTTTGGTACGTCTTATTAGACAATATATAACTTTATTTTATAACTTATAGCTATCCAGTCCAGCTAGTTTAGTTTCACGAATGCACATTTAGTTTGATCTGATGAAACTTACAATATCCTGCACAAAGAAGAACGTATATCTAACTCAAGAAAACTGTAATTGCAGAGAAAGAAAGAAAGATAGATAATGAACTGATTTTTATGTTAAAACTTATTTATACATGAATGCAAGACCTGATTAAGAAACTATTGACTTAATTTTTAGTTCTCCAAACACTCTTATTAATAATTTTATCGGCTTAATGAATAGATCTATCTGGTTTTGAACGAATTTAAACTAAGATCAGAAAGATGATACCAGGTTTCAAGATTGATAGCCCTAATGTATAATTTGATAGAGATTTAATTAGCTAAAACTTGAAAATTCTTCTAATACAAGATGCAATAGGACCTTTTATTAAAATCAATAACGAAAAGGATTATCCAAATTAATCCCATTAAAATTGTTCCTATAGTTCATATATGCTTGCATAGGAGAACAAGAGTCAGAATGAAAGATAATCAGTAAACAATCTTGAATTCTTCTTTACTGATATATGTATAAGTTGTAACAAAATTTAAAGGAAAAGTATTTATAATTCTTGTTCAAATTAGAAGTAAGTTTTCTGTAAACTCACGCGGATATCTCATATCTATGCATTATAACACTGAATTTATTACCAATAAATGAGTGCTTCATCATGGATCATGTCCGAGACGAAGCTCCAAATCCACTTCATTTTGCTTCTCATTTTTGTTCCTTCCATCTCCTTTTTGATTAATACTAGGTGGAGGACCAATCCTCAGGCTGAGGTTTGCATCCTTATTATCCTCGAGCATATTAAAACGTTCTAGCCTCCAACCAGCTGCCAAATAATTCCGATGAAGATCATGAGCCAAAGTAGGGTTTGCTGAGGGCAAGTAGACTTGATAGTTCACTCGTGGGACAAAATAATTGTTTGTCAGATGCTGATCACTGGTTGGAATTGGAGGAAAATATGTTGAATCAAAGTAATCTTCATTCGAATATTTATTCTGAATTGAAGATCCCTCTTTCTGTTTTGCCTTGGCTTTATCTTTCCTGTGTATATTCATGTGTCCTCCTAAAGCTTGTGCGTTTGTGAAGCCGCGCTTGCAGAAATTACACTCGTATGATCTTCCAACACCGGTGTTGTCATCATCATTAATTTTCCCCTCCATATGATCACTTTCTTGGCCTGAATTTGTGTCGGAATTTGTATGTTTTTGGGGTTCCATCCTGAACAAATTTTGCTTCCAGAAAGTCTCCCTAGGAAGTTTAAAATTCTATAGCAGAAATTATTATGACGTTTGAAGAGAAAGGGATGGACAACAATCAGCCCTTATATTGTCTATATTTTATTTGTATTTTTGTATTTTCTCCCGAGCCGGCTTCGATGCGGCTGTTTCTTGTCAATACCTTCTTCTTAATTTCTCTTTTGTTTTCCACACCCATGTTCCCCCTTCATTAAGGCTCAAACAAAATGTCCATAGGGCATGACTTAGTCTTCATATATATATTAGCAAAAATAGAGAGTAGTGACTTTGGAATTGTTTTGTTTCTAACTGACAAAACTCTGTTAATGAGCAACAAAATTGGTTCTATATGAACTTGGTTAGAGGAATTTGATAGTGACCTCATACATTAATTGAATTCATTACTTATTAGTCAAGTTTATAGGAATAGAATTAGGTTTCTATATGCAGTATAGTTCGTAGGAAGTGTTATACAAGTTTGATTCTTAATAATAGCTTTCGATTTGTCAAAGAGAGATCAAACTAAAGTAACTGATTCTTCACATGCTACCACAAAAGTTAACCAAAGGGATGATTTTAGGGTTTTATTTATATGATTATGTTATTTTATTTAATTAGGTTTATTTTATATTTTGCCAAGAGAATCGCAATGTAGGTGCAATATTTATTAGACCTGGCAATTAGGGTATATTGGAGTCGGCAACGGTTATAGTTTTTAGCTTGGTTTTGATTTGAATTAAATAATTATTCATGACAGTTTTCTTGATCAAATAGTTAGTATTTTATTGCGAATCACTGAATTGTTGTCTATAAATTCTCAAATATTCGCACAATCAACGAATCGTCACTTAATCATACGTAATTTAACTTTTCACTAGGAGTTCTTATGGCATTGTCATTACTTATTTCGTGTGCAAGTATAAAAGATTGGAAATAAAGAAATTCGTGATTTCTTGCTTAAAAATGCCCATTCAATATTGACCTAGTCACTTAATTAAGAACAAACTTTCCATTCTTTCGTGAAACATAACGTCCCCTTTTCTTAATGTCTAGTTTTATGTATTATCTTTATGTACAACAAGTACATCTAGAAAACAAAGAAAAAATATTCAATTATACGAGTAAGTTAATCAAGAAAATATTTGAAAGAGCGGACTGATGTAGCCCAAAGAAAATATTAAAACAAAAGCTGCAGACAGAACATAAAACATATGTCCGCATGAGTGTAAATTTGTTTAGCTGGTTCCTTTCGGACAGAACAGACAGCTGAGGTAAGGTTACGCGTTATTATAAGCTGTTAACTGTACTTTGACTGTGTCTTAATTTGGATAATATCAGTACAAGAAGACGGCCATTGACACAGATTGGAAGATGGATTTGAAACTGTAATGGACATATTGAAGTACAACATCAATGAAAATAACACAAGTGGCTTTGGTAGAATACCGTCTCCACTGGATACAGCTCATTCCCAGTTGGATATGAACATTATATTTGATGAAATCCATGTCGTTTTATCGATGGTTTGAAAACAACCTCAGTTAATTAATTCATCTTAGTTTGAATGGTCAATCTCTTTGATTGAGGATACAATATGCAATAAGAACATGTATAAATTTATACGAAGTTAAAAAGTAGGCATATTTTCAGAATAAATCTCGAATAATGATACTTGGGCTCCTATCTTAAAAGGTATATATTGGTCTATATTTTCATCATTAGATTTATTTCAAGATGCCATATCTGTTTTTTCACTTTAATTATCAATTTCAAGGATCTCATTTCAAATAATGATGTTTCTAATAATGGTTAAACACATTTTTGTCTACAATAAAAAAGATATGGATACATAAGAATGCATTAAAATACAACAAACATTTATTGAAAGATCACATAAAGCATAAAAGTATATATCTATTTCTTATCGAACTTTTTGATGTTTGCTAAAAAGAGTTGACACCTATTTTTGACTTTTCGCATATTTCTTCAAGGTAAAGGCTCTGAAGTCCATTCATTTTATTGTACAACACTTTTCAAAATGAAAATGGTAATGGTAGGAGCAGTGGCTGATGCAGACATTTGAAAATAATGGAGTACGAAATTATTGTCTTGTTTTGTCGTTTGAGGCGGTTGAGCAATTGAATCACCGGCAGAGGGAGTCGGGTCAGGAACGGTTGGCAGAGGTGGATCAAATTACTAGGTTTTTGCTTCAAAGTTTGGAATTGGGAGCCACTGAGCTAGGAATTGGGATTGAATTGGGAGCGGAACGGTTTCTTGCATTGAAATCCAATTTGGATTAAATTTCTTTGGATTGGAATTTGGATTTTGGGAGTTGGGGCAGTTTGGGATTCTTTCAATTAGAAACTGGAAACTGGAAGGGTTTTTTCCTTCATTTTCGATTTTATAAAAAATAAAAATAAAATAAAATAACATTTTTTTATTGGTGGGTCACGTGACCCACCATGACCAAATGTAGTAGTTGAAAGCATTAAGTAATATCAAGCATGCAAACAAACCATGAATTTAACGTCCAATACCAGAAAAATCAAATTAAAGTCTCAAAACACATTGACATTGTTGTCCAAGGCTCCAAGCTATAGATACCTAACATCATCGAATTACAAGAACACATAATTGGATTGATAAACATCACCCAAAAACAGAAGAATAAAAAAATTGTTGCTTCGTTTTGAATCATCAGCCTTCACTTGAAAAATCTAAAAAATAAAAAATAAAAAATAATAATAATACTTTCAAGTTCCTTCTTCCTCTCTTCTTCTATTAGGGTTTCAATGTGAGAATATGTATTTTCTTGCAAGAGCAACGAACCATTTCCAAGTCAATTCCGTTCTCTCGATAAATATCTAGCTTTTGGACTTCATTTTGTGCCAAAAGATGTCCATTTTACCCTTAAAATCATTCACACCAGCGAAGAAAACTGAAAGCCAGGTGTCAATCCTTGCTTAAGCAAGAAAATTGTCGCTTAAGGAAGAAAAAACTGCATCTCCATTAAATTCTTTTGCTCGAACAGTGAAGTCTTTGCTTAAGCAAGATTGTTTGCTTCAAAAAATTCTCGATTCTATATTTCTCGCTTTGAATTTTTGCTCAAGAACGAATACTTAGTCAAGTCTTCATCCTCTTAAGATTTCCCAATATAAAATTCAACTCCATTGTATAAAAAATATTCTTCTCAACGTAGTCCAAACTATGCTGCCTGAAAATACAAAAAATGAAATTGAAATCAATGGAAGTCCACTCAAGATAAAAAATAATTATGTTAGGTTTAAATTGTACATTAGCAAATCCTAGACAAAATAAAGTAATGGAGTTGTGACGCCGGGCAAGATAGTGATTAACCTACGGGCTTGTTGCAACAGACGATTCACAGAAAAATTAAACGAAAGAATAACACTCAAAACACGGAGAAACTTATCTGAAATTCACTCAATATTATTAAAACTCCAGCATTACGAAAATTAATCCTCAAGTCAGGTTAAATAGCTAAGAAAATATGAAATTATGGCAATTTTACCAAAAATAGCAAAATTTCAAAAATCAAACTAAAATAAAATATGAAATAAAAGGAGTAACTTGCCAAAAAATTGGCTTAAATCGGATTCATAATCAACTAGAAAAAACAAAAGAAATATAACCATAAATGGAAAAAAATAACTAAAAATTGAAATTCGAAAGGAAAAACAGTGAATTTTGACCTCGAAATCGATGTCATAGCTTGGTGGTGCGCAGAAAAGAGCTTTCTGAATTAGAATCATAATTGTAGTTCTGATAACCATAGCCAAAGTTTTGGCCAAATTACCAAAAATGTGTCAAAATTGCCCTAATTAAGGAAAGTATTGCAATCACTTTCCATCTTTAAGCCGATCCGCCATCTCATAGTATCTCAACACCATCAATGTTTTATCTGACATCTCGACCTCACTTGATTTTGAACCACCTGCATCAAATTGTAATTGAAGTTGAAAAAAACATTGGGATGGTGACATATGTCTACAAGGAGTCAAAGAGATCAAACACAAACCAAGAAGAACACATAGTCAAAAAACTACTTGAGCACCCAAAAGAAGAAGCCCATTGCGAGGCTAGCTCTCAAGCAGAGGTTAGGGTTAGCCAAACCCAGTTTCACAATTTTTGATCAATTTTTCTATCATATTTCAACGCAAACACTTCATATTATAAATTTCCAAGCCATACAACATCCCAAAAGGTGTTCAGACATTATTTGATCTCATAGAACATATTTTGAAGATCAAACATCAATTTTCAAATATCAATTAATTCAACTACACAATCAAAACTTCAAAATCTCAAATTCTCGAAGTTCCGTTACATTTGTCACATTGTAGAAGCAATGTATTTCACCACTTTATAACAAAAATCAAAAGAGAAAAAGAATCATCTATTCGCACAATAATGCTATTTGTTAGGTTGATTCATTCGGCTCGACATGAGAGTTCAACTATATTGTATTGCCAGAATCCATGTTGTATTTTTGACAGTGGTTGACATCCTTGCTTCTTTTATGCACACGTCTGTTTATGCTTCAATTAATGAATCATCTATTGATCCGTTCTGAAGATCTAAGAAGGTAATCAGAGTTTCGATTTGTGAAGAACGACTTCATTCTTGATGATCCACGATAAAAGATTTGACTTACAGTATTGGTCCAGACAACTTAAACTTAGTTGACTCTAGCCCCAACCTGTAATTATCATGGATGGTTGTACGGTCCAACACTAACTCCAGAACTCTAGAATCTTTTATCTTCGTGGATCACAAAGAACGAACTCGTTCTTCACAAATCGAAACTTCGGTCGCCTCCTTGGATCTTCAAAACTCTGTCAAATGTAACAGAAGTGGTTTATTTGGTGTTTTGAAAATTTGGGATTTTGATAGTTTGATTGTGTGATTGAATCAATTGATATGGATTGACTGATATTTGATCTTCAAAATATATTCTATAGGATCAAATAATGTTCAAGTGTTTAATAGCATAAAACGTCCATACGTTCCAATTTTTGTATTTTCACTCCCTATGTCCACGTTTTATTGTGGAAAACATCCTTTCACTAGTTTTTAATGTAAAATAACCAATATACCCTCCTATTTAAATTTTAAGAAAAAGAAAAATTAAAGAACAAATTGCAATTATACTCCCAAACATTTTAAAAAGGTGCAAATAGGTCCAAATGAATTATTAAAATGGTTATTAGCACAGAACTTACCTACTTTTACCATATTATTGTGCAAAACGTCCTTATCTTTTATTTTTTGGAATGGGTTAATTAGTATAAAACGTCTCTATCTTTCAATATTATTGTGTTAAACGTCCTTACCTTTCATTTTTTACATTTTTACCTTTATTTTCACCTTTAATTGAGTGAAAAGGTCATTTTCATCCAATTTTTCAATAAAAAAAGATGACAAATATACCTTCTCATATAAATAAAACAAAAAAAAATTAAATAGAAGGGTATATAATATATTGGTTCTTTATTTTTCTTAACTCGCTAATGCAAATAGGGACGTTTTGTGTAAATACGGATGCAACTCACAAGTACGGACCCAACTCGTGAATGCAAATACGGATTTGATCTTTCTTTTTTTTGTTTTTTTGTTTTATTTAAATAGCAGGGTACATTGAAAATTTTATATTTCAAACTGGTGAAAATGACGTTTTCAAAATGAAATATGGAAATATGGATAAAAATACAAAAATTTGAAACGTATGAACATTTTGCACACTACAGACAAAACATAGAGACGTTTTGTGATATTAAGTCGGGTGAAAATGCAAAAATTTGTAATGTATGAACGTTTTGCACACTACAGACCAAATTTAGGGACATTTTGTGCTAATTACCATTTCAATAATTCATTTGACTAATTTGCAGTTTTTCAAAAGTTTAGGGGTATAATTTCGATTTGTTCTTTAATTTTTCATTTTTTTCTTCTTTTTTTTTGTTTTATTTAAATAAGAGGATATATTGGTCATTTTACATTAATTGGTTAAAATAACTTTTTTGCAATGAAACGTGAAAATAATTGTGAAAATGTAAAAAATTGAAATGTATGGACATTTTGTGCTATTAAATCAATTTTCAACCATCGTTTGGGGCATTGTATGACATGGGTATTTATAATATAAAATGTTGCGGTTTAAATAGGATAGAAAAATTGTTTAAAAATTGCAAAACAGGGTTTGGCTAACTTTAACAGCTGCTCGAGCGCCAGCCTCGCGGCCAGCAAATGACAGGCTTCTTGGAGCTTGAGCGCCTATATCGAGAAGGCTGGACTTAAAGATGACAAAATGTTCCGCCTTACTCTCGCCTCATCCCTACTCTACCGTAGCTCCCACCCAAGTTTAAAGCATCTCCAAATACACTCTTTAAAAATAAGTTGATCTCTATTTTAAAGACTCAATTAAAATTATGTTCCAAAAGATTTGCATTCAATATATTTCAATTATTAATGGAGGAAAATAATATAATAATTTGGAGGGAATCTAGTGAAGTTAAATATAGAAAAAATAATAAATATTTTTTAGAGTAGTTAAATTAAATGTTCGATATAAAGAGCTTTTTGATTACTTAAAAATTTTCTCTAAATTTATAGACACTCTCTAAATTGTAGAACATATTTTTTAAAAACAGAGTCTCTTGAATATGCTCTTAATCTTTATTTTGTGTAAGCAAATTTCTTTAACTTCTATAAGTTTCCAAAAAATAAAATTTTGATCAACTCACAAATAAATGATTTTTCCACTGCCAGGCTTAGCATTTATTTTTCTTGGTGGCGTTGCAAATGATATAGCAGTAAAGGTAGCTACCTCAAATTAATGTTATGCTTACAAGAATTTTATTTGGGCGCCCATGCATTCCTTTGCAGCAAGCTCCAAATGGGCCAAATGCTCATTTTTCATGATCTGAATTTACGGCCAATTCCACAGCAGATTTAGATCCAAAAATATCTAAAAATGAAGATTTTAGTGAGGGTATTCCAATCACCCCCGAAATTTTGCAAATGTTGCTCAATTTTCATTGAACTTTAAAAGTTCTTCAACCTATCACTGAGCTTTCCAAATGTTTTCTAGTTGTCATTGAACTTTAAAAGTTCTTCAAACTGCTAAATGTTATTCCATCATTCATTCATCACTTTTCGATTTACAATTAACAGCTTCCATGAGCTTATAAAAATATTATAATATTTCTCATTGAGTATATCATATCGTCTACTTCATTGACTTTTAAAATGGCGAGAAATGGAGTGATGGATGAGATCACATTTTAAAAAGTTCGGTGGCAACTCAAAAAACGCTTGAAATTCAATCACAATTAAACAACATTTGAGAAAAATTAGCGACAATTGGGATATTTATTTTAAGGGTAATTGGCACAAAATGTCCCTATCTTTCAAGTTTATTGTGGAAAACGTCCATACCTTTCATTTTTTGACATTTTTGCCCTTATTTCTACCTTTCTTTGCGCTAAACGTCCTTTTTACCATTTTTTGACGTAAAATGACCAAAATACCCTTCTATTTAAACAAAACAAAAAAAAGAAAAAAATTTGCAACTATAAGCCCAAACTTTCCATATGTACAAATCAGCCCAAAATTGAAAAAAAAATGTCACTAAACCACCTTTGATCGACCACCACTTTGAAGCCAAAAAACTCCGACCAACCATCGTCGAAACCATCGGACCTCCATACCTCCAGATAGCCCTCACTCCACTCTACACATACACCCAACATCCAATTATCATTCCAACAGATTTGGTAGAAATTGCAAGCCAAAATATCGAACTCGCAAATGCGAATACGGAACGGCACCACCTGCTCCGACAAGACTCATGTCATTCCTAACATTCCAGTCAAATATACACACCAAGACATCCCTGTTCATGGTCCTCAAATTTCATTTAATTCACGCAATCAAACCAAACAGGCTGCAACTTCAAACACATCCATTTCGCAGTTTTCAGGTGAATTTTCTGACACCGGTGGTGGGACCCATGATCACGGACCACCACCTCAAGTACCTACTCCTCATGGTGCATCCAATGAACATATGGATCTTCCCCAATTTTGCCTAAACATGGCAATTCATTCAAAAAAACGAAGAAAACGCAAAACCCTTCTATCCCATTTCAATTGGCGCTCCTCCACATTTACAATCAACAAATTGCTCCAACTAGAATACAATTCAAAGTGTAACGACTCTATAGAGTGAATCAATTGCTATAATTCACCATTCAAACGAAGTAATTTTGTATTTTTGATCGTCGGGTGGAATGGGAGTGGGGGTGAGGTATGGAAGATTTTTATTTTCAATTTTGAGCTGATTTGCATATACGAAAATTTTGGGCTTATAGATGCAATTTTTTCTTTTTTTTAAAAAAATTTAAATAGAAGGGTATTTTGGTCATTTTACATCAAAAAATGGTAAAAATGACGTTTAGCGTAAAGAAATGTGGAAATAGGGGTAAAAATGTCAAAAAATGAAATGTCCATTTTCCACAATAAGCTTAAAAGGTAGGGATATTTTGTGCTAATTATCCTTATTTTAACGTAAAATTGTAGCAAAGGTCCCAAATCTTTCGTTTTATTGCAAAATACATATTAACCTTTCATTTTTTCCACTGCGGTTCCAAACTTTTAACTTCCATTGCAACTGAAGTCCATTTCACTAATTCCATCCACTTATCCATTAGTCAATCCTTAAATTAAATGTCTAACTCAAATTAACAAATAAATAAGGGATAAAATGGTCTGTTTACATTTTCTATGATAAAAACTTGAAAAAAAATATTCATCTTCTTTAACCTCCTCTCCCCCACAGCCAGCCCCACCTTTCCCTTTTTGAGTCCTATAAATTCCCTTTTTTCTATCTCTAAAACCCAATTAAGAAACCCCAAATTGTTGCCTGTTTCAAAAAAATGTATAAAGCATAAAATGGGGGAAGAAAATGAGGCCTCAAGGTCTAACCCCCATCGAAAAGCGAGCAGCAGTAGAGAAGAATCCCAAGTTATATTTGATGTATATGATCTCACATCTGTAAATCAATACTCTATTTGGTTTGGTTTTGGCGTCTTCCATTTGGGCATTACAGGTTGCATTCAATATAATTTACATAGTATATATACAGGCGCCAGGTTTTCTGATAGAACATGAAAATTGGTTTTCTTTAATTTGTTTAAACATTGAGGGGGATAGAAATTTTGATATGAATCTTGTAATGGGAATTAATTATTCGAAATCTATCTGTTTGCACTTCGATTCAGGTTACTCGATTGAAAATATGAATTTCGTTTATTTAAAAAAATAAATAAATAAATCTTTCTATTGGAGTGGCCACAGTTCAATACCAGCTCAATCTTGTTTTCTTGGAGTGCACAAATTGGGAGAGATTTTGACTAATTACTATCTTCTGTCATGATTATCTGAGTTGTGCATCTTCTTTAATTTCTCATAATATAGTTTTTAATTTTGAAGAAACCCAATTTGCATTGTGAGGTTTGGTGAAACAGATAACAATTTGGGATTTCTTATTGGGTTTTCAGAGATAGAAAAGACGGAGAATTTACTGAACTCGACGTAAAGGGTAGGTAGGGGTGTATAATGTGGGAGGAGGTTAAGAAGATGATGAATAGTTCTTCACTTCTTCTTTTTTATATTTATTTATTTTTATGTTTTTACCATAGAAAATGTAAACTAACCATTTTACACGTCATTTAGCCTCTGCTTGGCCCCCTTTAAAATTTTTTAATTTTATTTTATTTTTTATTTCTCCTATTTTCAATCACAAAATTTTCAATAAAATAATATTACATTCAAATCGAAAACTTTTCATTTTTTTACAATCATCCATTTTTCAAAAAAAAAAAATACTATTTCTCCTGATATGAACCCAAATAATGGGGGCCAAACAGGGGCTTAATTTGTTAATTTGAGTCAAACATTTAATTTAAGGGTTGACTAACAGATAAGTGGGTGGAATCTGTCAAATGGACTCCAGCTGGAATGGAATTAGAGGTTTGTGATTGTGTTCGCAAAAATGCAATGTTAAGATATATTCTGCAACAAAATGAAAGATTTGGGACCTCCATTGTAATTTTTCCTTATTTTATTGATGATATTCATGAAACATAAGACAATACTACTAATAATTATATCATCCTGCTAAGGGTCGTTCTAAGGGCCATGAAGGCATTCCTCTATATGAATAGTTCAATGTAATTGCGAAACTTTCACTTAGATAAAGCTGCATTATGTTATATGATCATACTCCACCAAAGCAAATATAATTTTAACAAAGCTCATTCAAGAACATTATCTATAAAATGCGCTAGCACATTTTTGAGTTAATGCTAAAAATATAACATAAATTCATGTAATACTTTCACAACTAAGAGTAATATATATTTGGGTCGATCATGGCATAACATATCGTAGAGGAAGATAAATTTAGAATATCCAACATTTTTAGACAAGGATATGTACCGATTAGTTTGGAAAATAAATTCGGATTACTATCACATGCCTCAATGAAATTTGAAGTGACTAGAAATGCATACTCTAGAGCTACTTAACATTAGATATGTAAGACGATCTTGATGATGCACATGGTCTTGCATGATAAATGAGTACCAATTCCACAATTATTTAAAGTTATTAGCCTTTTACATAATGTTTATTATTAAACAATTTGTAATAGGGAAATTTGCAACCAAGGTATCAAACAGTTTGTTTAGTAGCAGATTTGACCAAATCTTTCATTTGTACCATTGGAGGTACCAAACCTTTAAAAAAATTTGTAGGTCTAGTCCAAAATGACTATTTTCGTCTGTTTGATCATAAAATCGTTACTTAACCCCAAAAATGAAAATTTTAATAATTTTTCCCAAATAAGTGAAGGGCAATCTGGGCATTACGCATTTTTCCTTGTATTATTTCACTTCATTGTTCATTTCTCTCTTTCTTCACCATGATTAGTTAGAAAAAATCAACACGTACATAGAGATGAATATATGCAAATGGCTCTCTAGTGCAGATGAAGACGCCACGGATGAACCTGAACCCAAGAAGAAGATTTCTCACATGTCCTCAAAGTCACGATGTGGGTAGATGAACCTTCTTTATGTGGTGCGACCCTCTAATGTGTGAGAGATCTAGAGTGCTAATATCTAGTCTATTACGGGTTAGGATGAAAATGGAAGCTGAAATCAACACCTTTTAAGCAACAAGACCAAATGTGTGGATGTATCTATGTAGGATGGGTTTGTAGAATGAGTTTGTACCTACGTATGTGTGATGGTTTCTGAGATGGGGTTTTTTAGCTTCACAAATATAAGATCAGGGTTTTGGCGTGAGGGATTTGTGTTAGATGTTGTAAAATGTAGGTGTATTGTATGTTTTTCCTAGAAATAAAATACCCCTTTTTGTATTATTTCTAGTACTGACTTTCACAATTCTCTTTTTGCTCTTTGTTTAGCTAGAAAATAAATATCAGATTACACTCCGAAAGTTTTGTAGATGTTACAGCATATGTACCAAACCTTTTAATGAATCACATCATAAGTACCAAACAATTTGTAATAGTTATAGTGATAGCACCAAACCTTTTGTAATAGTTGCACGAACGGTACCAAGCCTTTTGTAAGATATGCAAAAAAAGTATCAAAGATTTGTACTTTATTCCTAATTGCCTGCACCTCAGATTTGGTGAATGCAATTTAAAAACCTGATTAAAACATAGTATAATGCAAGAATTTCAACTTAAACATTTCTGAACAACATATGTGAGAATTCCATTTGAAATTTCAAGTCACTTAACAAAATCACAGCATTTCTTACACATATTTCCAACTCACATTACAAAAGCCACAGAATTTTCAAGAAAAAAATTTCCTATGTTGTTTTACAAAATCATAGCATTCGAAAATAAGATCATTTTTCTACAAAACTATAAAGGAGAAATCATATCATATTCGTCTATGACTCGGAAGTTATTGTTGAATGTGCTTTTCTCTTCTCCTTTGCTGATCTTAATAGTGTATCTTCTTGAGATTCAAGTTATGTGGTTGGTTGTGATTCTTGCTTAAACTAGCTTCACCTAGCAGTTGTCCCTTATAGATTCTTTTGTTATGTCTAGACACCCTCATCGTCTTTATGTCATCTTCGTGCCAGTCTTTTCCATCTTAATTCCTGCAAGTGGCTCAATCTGTGACCTCTTCCTCTTTTTTGGGGTCTGCCTACCTATTTTCTCGTCTGTGGTTGATTCAAATGGTGCTTTCCCAGTTTTAGCTATAGTTCAAGTCCTGACATTGGTCGGATCACTGGGGGGTTACACCTCAAGTATATTTCCTTATTATAACATAGATCGATGTACTCATATATGACAATATCCCTTGAAAGCGTGCCTAATATTTCATGGCCTTCTTGCTCAAATGATGATCTGTTTCGGCCTCAATATGTAATTCAATTTCACACTCAGTAGCGTTTATATCTGTAGAGAAGTTACCTCAAACTACTCTAGTTCACAATGCTGCACCTCGAATTCACTATCATGCACCTCTGGTACACTATGTTGCACCTCAAATTCACCATCATATACCTCTAGTTCACCATGTTGCACCCCAGATTCACCACCATGCACCTCAATATGTGGTTCACCTTACTGCACCTTATTTTCACCTTACCACACATCAGTTTCACTAGCCTTTACCTCTGGTTCAGTAGCCTACGCCTTATATTCATGAATCTTAGATTGTCT
Organism: Olea europaea var. sylvestris; assembly: GCF_002742605.1. Taxonomy (NCBI): domain Eukaryota; kingdom Viridiplantae; phylum Streptophyta; class Magnoliopsida; order Lamiales; family Oleaceae; genus Olea; species Olea europaea. The sequence goes on from NW_019228199.1 coordinate 89,652, forward strand.
CTTATGTAAGTCTGCTTCAAAACCATTATCAAAATCTCATTTATATCAACCTATGTTTTCTCAAACTCTGCATCTTCAATACCATCTACAACTTCACTACGTTCATGAAATCTGAATCTTTAACCAACCAAAATGATACTCCACTCGATCTCTTCTTCTCTGTCTTGTAAAGATATCTGATTTTATCAAAATATTCCAACATCTTCTTGACATTATCCTGAAGAAATTTATTGAAGAAATCAGGGTCGACATAGCCTGATAACTTATTTTTCTATGCTCATAGTAAAAAATGTTCATCTTTCCAAAAAAAAAAAAATTAAACATAATGAAGGCGTATGCTAAAGTACTTTGAATTTTTCCCTAAGCAAAACAATGAAAAAAAACATTAAGCCCTAACCGTTTTCAATTCAAGCAATGCACATGTACAGAACAAGATATTACACAGTATATTTAATTTCAAGTCACCAAATCACTCAACATTTTCACATTTCTTAGTACATGAAGACAATCGATATGTACAACTTGTAATCATAGTATTTCATATCGTAAATAGGAAAAAAATGTAGCATACTTACCATGCACTGGTTGGGGAAGAGTGACTCGAATATGGGCTCCAATATTTGATGGATGATCATCTTCTTCTTCTTCGTATATTTCATCTTCTTCCTCATGAGTTTTTGTAGGTTCCATAATGGATGATGAAATGAAGAGATAACTGGCGCTTTTTATTTTGAAGGGAAAATGTGATGCAGGAGAATCCGAGTCGATTGATGCTAATTTGTCAGATAGCACGATGATGGCGCTGAGATACCATGAGATGGAGGATCAGCACAAAGATAGAAAGTGAATTGCAATTATTTCATTGATTGGGGGAATTTGACACGTCTTTGATAATTTGGTCATAACTTTAGCTACGGTTATCAGAATCGCTATTATGACCTCAATCCGGAAAGCTCTATTCGGTACGCACGTCGTGGCCATCCAGTTGTGCTCAATAGGCATCAATTTCGAGCCCAAAATCCACTATTTTCTTTTTCAAAATTCAATTTTTAGTTATTTTTTGCTATTTATGGTAATATTTCGTTTCCCTTTTTCATATGTTAGACAACTCGAATTGAGCCAAATTTTTGTCAACCCACTTCTTTTACTTAATATTTTACTCTGGTGTAATTTCAGGATTTTGCCATTTTTAGTAATTTTCCTATAATTTCGTATTTTGCAGCTATTTAACCCGGCTTGTGGGTTAATTTTTCGTCATTCTACATTATTAATAATATTGTGTTGATTTCATATTATTTTCTCTAGTTTTTGGGCGTTTTCTTTTGTTTCTTTCTTACGAATCATCAACTACAACAAGTCAATAGGATAATCACTATCCTACCCGGCGTTAGTTGGTATCAGAGCGTCAGCATCTTCTTGGGAGATAAATTTCATCAGTTATAATGGTTGGTGGACGTGGTCGTTGAGGGCAGGTTCCGATTGAGGAAGTCCCACACCGTGATCGTAATATTCAGGATGTGACAATTGATGATTTAAAAAAACAAATTGCAAAGTTAACCCAACGTTTGGCGAAGCAGGAGTTCGGTAATCATAATGTGGAGGGTCACGGTTCTGATACTAGTTTCGAAAAACCCGTATCACCATCGTGCTCGAGTTTGGGAGGATCGTCATGTGGATCTCGATTTCAGAGTGGATCTGCCTGAGTTTTCTGGTACGTTGCAGGCTGAAGGATTTATTGATTGGCTAAATGAAGTGGAGCGGATTTTATAATGTAAAGAGGTTCCAGATCGTGTCAAAGTGAAACTGGTCGCCATCAAACTCAAAGGTAGAGTATCTAAATGGTGGGAACAGTTGAAGCGTTCACGGGAGCGACAGGGAAAATCCAAAATTACTAACTGGGAAAAGATGAAGAAGGAGATGAAAGGGCACTTCCTCTCTTTCGGCTATACTCAAACCTTGTTTCAGAGGCTCTATTCACTGAGGCAGGGTGCAAGATCAGTCAATGATTATACTGAGAAATTCTATCAGCTGGTCACTCGGAATGATTTATCTGAGACGGAAGAGCAGATGGTAGCACGGTATTTAGGGTGATTAAGGCAGCCCCTGCAGCATGTTCTCAGTCTTCATTCATTGTGGACAGTTTTTGAGGCATATTAGCGGGCACTTGCAGTGGAGAAACAGCAGAGTAGGAGGCCAGTGGTCTGAGGTAAAAGTAGTCAACCAGTTCGCCCTCAAGAATCTCGTCCTACTTATCAGCCATAGCGGGACAATTCTAGCTCAAATATTAAGTATTTCAGGTGTGGTGAACAGGGGCAGAGGGCAATTGATTGCAGGAAGCCTGCTGGTCTGAAGAATAAAAATCTTTTGATTGAGGAAGATATGATAGAAGAGTTTGAAGAAGTTGGGGAGCCTGTGTATGATGATGGTGAAGATGAAGACGTGCTATATGGAAATGGCCAGGAGACCCTGGTCGTTAGAAAGAGCCTGCTGACTCTCAAGGATGATTCAGGGGACGATTGGTTGAGGACCAATGTTTTCCACACAACCTGCACAGTTGCTGATAAAGTCTGCAAGCTGATAATTGATAGTGGCAGTTGTGAGAATGTAGTGTCTGAGGAGGTTATTGAGAAACTGCAACTGAAGATGAATCGTCATCCTAAACCATACAAATTGTCTCCGCTGAATAAAGGCAGTGAGGTAATGATAGAAAAACGGTGCTTAGTGTTTTTTTCGATTGGAAAAAAATATTTTAATAATGCTTGGGGTGATGTAGTATCGATGGACGCATGTCACGTTTTGTTGGGACGACCTTGGCAGTCTGATCGCAGCGCTATCCATGATGGGTGGAAGAATACTTATTCTCTTAGCATCAAAGGAGAAAATTGTTTTGGCGCCTTGCAGGGAAGAAAACAACCCTGCCCCGGTAGTTAATAACACTAATCTACTTTCTATGTCCAGGTTCTTGGTTGAGGTTGGGAGTGAAAAAATAGTTTATGCTTTAATGACTCGTGAAAATAGTGCAGCAAATGTAGATTCGGAATTACCAGCAGAAGTGCAGCAACTACTGATGGAGTTTTCTAACTTGATGCCGGAGGATCTTCCTCCAGGATTACCAACTATGAGGAACATTCAACATCAGATCGACCTTATTCCGAGGTCGAGTCTACCAAACCGACCAGCATATCGCCTCAATCCCAAGGAAGCCAAAGAGTTGCAGCGACATGTGGTAAAAATATTGGAAAGGGGCTACATTCGTGAGAGTATGAGTCCTTGTGTAGTTCCTTCTCTACTAGTGCCAAATAAAGATGGATCGTGGCGTATGTGTGTTGACAGCAGGGCAATTAACAGGACAGTGAAGTACAGGTTTCCAATTCCCCGTCTGGACGACATGTTGGATCAATTGTCCGGTTCTAAAGTCTTCTCAAAAATTGACCTGAAAAGCGGATACCACCAGATTAGAATCAGGCCTGGAGATGAGTGGAAGACCGCGTTCAAGACACAGCATGGATTGTACGAGTGGATGGTCATGCCTTTTGGACTATCCAACGCACCCAACACTTTTATGAGGTTTATGCATCAGGTTTTACGACCTTTCATGGGGAAGTTTGTGGTAATCTATTTTGACGACATACTTATTTATAGTCCGATATGGGAGTCACATTTTAATCATCTTCGTGCTGTCTTTGATGTAATGAGGACAGAGCGCTTATTCATCAATCAGAATAAGTGTTCTTTCTTCACAACTTCTGTAACTTTTTGGGTTTTATTGTATCTACTGATGGTGTTCATGCAGATCAATCCAAAATTGAGGCAGTTTTGAATTGGCCCAAGCCAAAAACTTTGCACGATGTCAGGAGTTTCCATGGATTGGCATCCTTCTATCGTCGGTTCATCAGAAACTTCAGTACCTTGATTACTCCTATCACAGAGTGCCTTAAAGGGCGTGATTTTCAGTGGACCGAGGAAGCAGAGGCTAGCTTTCAATTGGTTAAGCAGAAGATGACGGAGGCCCCAGTCTTGGCACTTCCGAACTTTGAGAATGTGTTCAAGGTAAATTGTGATGCGTCTAGAGTTGGTATTGGTGGTGTTCTAAGTCAGGAGGGGCGTCCAGTAGCCTTTTTCAGTGAGAAGCTATCGGGATCGAAGAAAAATTATTTCACTTATGACCTGGAGTTCTATGCCATAGTTCAGACTCTGAAGCATTGGCGTCATTACCTGGTACAGAGGGAGTTCATCCTTGTTACTGATCATGAGGCCTTGAAGTACATCAATGGTCAGCACAAGCTGAGTAGGCGACATGCAAAGTGGGTGGCGTACTTGCAGGAGTTTACTTTCACACTAAGGCATCAAGCAGGGAGTTTGAATCGAGTAGCAGATGCATTGAGCCATTGCACATTACTCCTCACCACCATGAGCACCAAGATTGTCGGATTTAAGGTATTTCCTGATATGTATGCTGCAAATCCTTCATTTGGGAAGATAATTCGAGAGGTAACTGATAATCACCGACATAATTTTGTTTTACATAATGGTTACCTATTTTGTAGATTGCAGTTATGCATTCCGAATTGTTCACTAAGGCAGCAGATTATTAGTGAACTTCATAATGAAGGACATTTTGGGCGAGACAAGACATTGGCATTGGCCTCTTCTGGTTATTACTGGCCCAAGTTGAGCAGTGATGTCGCTCATTATGTGGAGCGGTGTTATGTATGTCAGCGATCTAAATGAGCTCTTACTAATGCTGGATTGTACACGCCATTTCCCGTACCTAAAGCTCCTTGGTTTGATGTCAGCATGGATTTTATCTTGGGCTTACCTCGTACACAGGGGGCGATGGATTCCATTCTTGTTGTGGTTGACAAATTTTCAAAGATGGCTCATTTTGTGGCTTGCCAGAAGACAATGGATGCTACTCGGATTGCTCATCTTTATTTCAGATAGATTGTGCGTTTACATGGTGTTCCATAGTCAATTACTTCTTACCGTGACACTAAGTTTATGAGTCATTTCTAGAGGAGTTTATGGGAGAAACTTGGAACGAAGTTGAATTTTAGCAGCGCATACAATCCCCAAACGGATGGTCAGACCGAGGTGGTAAATCGGAGTTTGGGAAATCTTTTGAGAAGCTTGGCAGGGGCTAAACCGAAGCGGTGGGATTTGGCATTACGTCAAGCAGAGTTTGCTTATAACCGGTCGAGGAATAGAACCACTAGATTCAGTCCTTTTGAAATTGTCTATGGTCGGAACCCATCTAGGGTACTTGATTTGGCTCCAATTCCACGTGTGGGTTGCTTCAATAACAAAGCTGATGAGATGGCTGAACATCTTCGGGGTATCCATGAGTAGGTGAAGCTGTCCATACAGGATAATAATACTAAGTACAAGGCTCAGGCAGATAGTCATCGGCGCCAGGTGTTGTTTGATGTTGGTGATTTTGTTTGGGCAGGATTAACTCGTGATCATTTTCTAGCTGGGGAGTACAATAAGCTAAAGGAGCGGAAGATTGGACCTTGTGAAGTGCTGTAGAAAATCAATGATAATGCTTACAGGTTGCGCCTCCCTAGCCATTTGAAGACCTCTGATGTCTTCAATGTAAAACACCTAAACCCTTGTTTTGTGGAGTCCAATGAAGCTACTGTGAACTCGAGGGTGAGGTCTTTCCAACTCGGGGCAACTGATGCCGGAAGATCCGAGTCGAGTGATGCTGATTTGTCAGATAGCACGATGATGGCGCTGAAATACCCTGAGATGGCGGATCGGTGCAAAGATGGGAAGTGAATCGCAATTATTTCCTTGATTGGAGGAATTTGACACGTCTTTGATAATTTGGCCATAACTTTGGCTACGGTTATCAGAATCGCTATTATGACCCCAATTCGGAAAGCTTTCTTCAGCGCGCACGTCGTGGCCACCTAATTGTGCTCTATGGGCATCAATTTAGAGCCCAAAATCCACTGTTTTCCTTTTCAAAATTCAATTTTTAGTTATTTTTTGCTATTTATGGTAATATTTCGTTTCCCTTTTTCCATATATTAAAAAACTCAAATTGAGCCAAATTTTTGGCAACCTTCTTATTTTACTTAATATTTTATTTTGATGTAATTTCGAAATTTTTCCATTTTTGGTAATTTTCCTATAATTTCGTATTTTACAGCTATTTAACCCGACTTGTGGGTTAATTTTTCGTCATGTTGCATTATTAATAATATTGAGTTGATTTCAGAGTATTTTCTCTGATTTTTGGGCGTTTTCTTTCGTTTCTTTCTTGCGAATCATCTGCTACAACAAGCCAACAGGATAATCATTATCCTACCCGGCGTCAAAATGTGTAATACCTAGATTGCCCTTCACTTATTTGGGAAAATTATTAAATGTTTCATTTCTAGGGTTCTAGTTGTTAAACAAATGGAAACCATCATTTTAATATGGACCTACTTATTTTTTTTTAAAGGTTTGGTACCTCCAATGGCAAAAATGAAAACTTTGGATCAATTCTGCTACTAAACGAAAAGTTTGATAACTTGGCTGCAATTTTTTTTTATAATATTAAGGTTACAATACCAGAATAGACAATTGGCATGTGTCCAACTCTCTCCGTATGTGTTGAGCTTTGATAGGAGCAAATAAACATCGCCTGCATGTTAAAGAATTTATTGGAGATATCATTTGATTATATCTAAATGCTTTAAGTTTTATCGCAAGTTGCTCAACGATAGATACTATTAGAATAGACAGATGTCATGCATTGAAGTATCTTCATACGTGTTGATCTTTGATAGTGACAAATAAGGATCGCCTATATGTAAAGTGTTAATTATTGTAACAATCACATTGAGGCGAACAACTCTAAAGGTTGCATGTTTTTATTGTTTATTTTTCTTTCTTCTAATTGATTGCACTCAATGGAATAGAATTAGAATTTATAATTCACAATATAAAATGACATTCTTAAGATAATATTTTAAATAATATACATTTGATTACCGCTTAGTTTTAAATCAAATTGTTCAACAATAAAGCATATGGCACACCAAATACAATTATGTACTATATCAAGGAATAGGAGCGAAGGTAGTGTGTCCATCCTAGCCCCCAACCCATATGGAAAATTAAGAATAATTTTTTCGATTTTTGTCCAAATATTTATGTTAACTCGGCTCTAGTTTGAATTCTAATTTAAGCTCAATGCTCAATTAATCAAATATTGTTGAAGATGTTACAATTATTAAATGCTATTTTCAGGACATTTATGAAATGTGAATATCTTGTTTTTAAATTAAGCATTTTATTTAATCCATGTTTGATTAAATTTACTTATGGTAATTAAGTAAATTTTATAATAGAAAATTTCTATTGATCGGATCTAAAAACTACTTATTTAGTAGTTAGAGACACTATACACTACATGTTTTGTTAAGTTTAAATAACTAATTTTTTTATTTCTACATATGTTTTCATATATTACCTTCGTACTTATAAGAAAATATTAATTATTTTAACCATAAAATGGATGTTATGATCAAAATAAATAACTTGCTTTATATTTGATCTTGTCAATAAAAAGAATATTTGTTAAAATTTATTTATTTCCAATTAGTATTTTGAAACAATAATATATAGTGATGTATTATTGATTGCGTGTTTCGGCCAAAACTTTCAATTGTTTGAAAATACTGATCGACAGATTTATTTAGAATAATATCCATTAAATAATTTCTTAGTTTTTCATTGATTGATATGTATCATTTGCTTATTCCAATCGTGGTTAGGTTAGTTTATATTTTTTAACGTAAGCATCAATTTTTAATTTGGTAAGAAAATATAAAAAGATATAGTGGAACATCTTAGGGTGAAATATTTAGAGTTCTTTTATTTCATTAAGTGTTGTACATTCTTTGTCGTGAATATCATGCGTTTAGCCTCTCGTGACGTGAGTTCAATAAAAAAAAAAAATTAGATTTCAATCCATCCTAATATCATTTACTCGCTCCACCCTTGTCAAGGACGTAAGAAGTAAGGATTGGAAGTATGAAAATGTCTTGTCTTTGAGTTGTCATTCCATGAGTTTAAGGAGATGTGATGAAGATATTTGAAACCTGGGCATATTGTCGGGAACATGCAAACTAACAGATATTTATAATCATTTGGTTTCATGGCCGCGCTGAAGGTATATATAATTCAAGTTTATGTCACAATAGGCATGAAATATGGGACTTCAAAAAAAAAAAAAAAAGTGGTTTGACATGAAATCTAAAATCTTGCTAATTGATGAAACGAATTGAAAAGGGTGGCATTTTGAAGGGATACAATGTTAAATTAGAATTTGTGGGTATTTATATTGATACTGTTATATATAACATATTTTTGAGTATTTAGAAGTGGCGGTCAAATGCACATTTTTAGCGAGAGAAGGTAGTTCTAGTAGGATAAATCTTAGACGGGAACAAGTGTTAGCTTGAGGGCTCCCATTGGTTAAAATCTCTTCTCCTTTAACATGGGAACGTACAAATATCGTGATAAGTACTTCAACATAGTATTCAAAGGAGACCCAAAAAAAATAAATAAATAAATAAATAATTATATTGAACTGATACATAAAAAAAATATTTTTATATATGAACAAGCCTATAAAAATCTAAATGAGCTTGAAGCTGTTTTGCCCATGGATGCCCCTAGGTAATATCGTTGGCAGCAAAATAAATACGCTCACGCCTAGCATTACATGTTGCAATGCTGAGTGATGTGTGAAGTGTGAAGGCACTTGTCTTGCAAAATTTAAGAGCAAATAAATTAGTACTTGGGTATGTATATATATATTTTTGGGGTGTGGTAAAGGATGAGTCTTTGTACTTTATATCGACTCTAAGCCCCCAATTAATGCTTGCTTTTATTATTAGGTGGCGCAATTTCCTTGGTTATTTGTGCCCGAATATCTTCCTTACCCTTGTAGATCGATAGTATTATAAAGGGAAAAGGACTATTTATAAAAAGAAATAAATATCATCTTTTGATGACTTCGAAACTACATGTGGCTAAGTTTATACAGTTAAACAAATAATTAGGTTACTTATATATATATATCAAACAATAATCAACATGTAAAGGGATATTGAGATTTGTGCTGCAAACACATCTTAATAACATTGATAATTTAAGATGGATTCCTAATATAGCTCCAATACATAATTTGATTATTTAAAACTCAAACAAGTAATCGAAAGATTGATATTCTTACACGAGCGTTTTAAGGACAATATCATGTTACTTACTAAAATCAGTGTATAAAAAATTGAATTACTATCTTAACAAGATGTACCTTTTTAAATAGAACATCAAAACACAATACAACCATCACACTGGTTTGCAATAACAATTAGTAAAAATCACATAAAATACTATGGACAGATCATTTTTGAAATAAATTAGAGCTGTTTTGAGGAAGGAATAAGGAACATAAATTTGCTGCTACAGTTCTCATGGCAACATCTTAAAAATGCCGCTCATTTTGAAGCTACATATGGGATATTTTAACAAATCTTAACGGTGTTCAATTTCCTGTTTACTAGCTAATAATTTTCAAACTGGTAATAGCAAATCAACAATAAAATAGATAACCTCAGTAGGCCAATTAAGCTCAAGAATATACTGAAGTAAAATCTAAAGATATCCAAGCCGAAGTTCCAAATCCAAGGCTTCCTTCGATTCACAAATCGGGCCAATTTCCGATTTTTTGACAATTTCACAGCTTTTTTCTTGCAGAAATGAAGTTTTTGTGGATTTCACCTTTCCCAAATTTTTTATTAATGGCCTCGAATGATTTACTGGAACGGAATCTTTACCCCGTCTCTTTTCTGTGGAAGTAGCATAAAAACATGAAGGCAGAAAGGGAGGAAATATTTGAGGTAATTTGGAATTAAAAGGTGGGAATTTCGCCAATGTAAATGAGGTTGAAATGCTAGGGTTGGGGTTCATATTTTCATAAGGATTAGGGTTCAAATTTTGATTACGGTTTCGTTCAAGATTAAGGTTTAGAAATGAATACTGAGCATTATCCCTTGGTGGAGACACTCTTAATCTGGCTCTATCTCTCCTATGAACATTCATATGACCACCAAGAGCTTGAGCAGATCTAAGTTCTCTCTTGCAAAAGCTGCAAGTATAAAATCTTGGTGGTCCTGAAAATTGACCCTGTAAATCTCCTCCTTTATTGCAGTCATCACTGGCAAAATCCCATGAATATGTTATCTTGTCATTCACTTCTTTCATGCTTCTGCTAATGCTATGGTGCTTCAAGTTGCTGCACAGTCTGCCTTTCTCCATTAATTTCTATGATAAATTTAGTCCAAGCAAGATTAAAATGTGTGTGTGTGTGTGTGTGAGAGAGAGAGAGAGAGAGAGAGAGTGGAAAACTTAAAAGATGAGTCGCTTATTAGGAATAAGGGAAGATGACATAGAGCTTGGACTTGGGGATAGGCCTCGGCAAAAAAATAGAAAAATCGACAAATTTGTTTGATTTGTTTTTTAAACAAAACATTGGTGAGTAATGAGTCGGTTCAATCATGATTTGAAATTTTAAATTGTTGGTTATTCGAACTGACACAATCTACTTACATGTTTACGTTTTTAAGAAAAATAAAAATCAAAAAATAATCTCTAATATCATAACTAAATTTTGATTCCCTCCAATGTATGATATTGCCAATAAGTAATAGTACTGAAAATTTTCTTTCACATGCTCATTATATTATACACTACATTTTTTCCTACTCGGATAGTCAGGCTACATAATACGTAAAAAAGTAACAAAATTCTTAAGTTTTTGTGTTGATCTGACTTTATTAACCTAATTTTATTTGTTAGTTAGTGATTCTTGTAATATAAGTTATTTAGTTATTTTATTTTTTGTAATTTAAGTAATCCTAAAACTTGGACAATTTAAAAAAAAAAAAAATCAATTTGGACTAAAAGTCCAAACTGAATAACCGATTTGATTTGGTTTGGTTTGGTTTGGTTCGATTCAATTCAATTTAAATTTTAGAGTGCGTTGGTTTGATTTGAAATTTACCTAAACTGGCTAATTTGATTTTTGTTTCGAGTTAAAGTTGAAACCGATCTAAACCAAACTACACTCAACCCTACTTGGGGACGTCGTAAAGGATAGTATTAACTAAGAGAAAAGGTTAAAATCTTATTAATTATATCGCTGGATCATTTATCAGTCACTCATTGAATGATAATTAACTACAAGTGACGGAGATACACTCTAGGATGAATGTTTTTATGCAATGCTAACAATTTAATAACTATCTTTGTAGCTCCAAAATGTTGCTTTTGTTTCGAATTCGGAGATCTCGAGAAATCTAATTACTAATTCGACTCCCTCATTTACAAGAAAAATAATAAGATATAGGGAATATAGACTCTTTTGCATCTCGATTCAAAAATCTCTTGTAGTAAGGTTGGCTAGAAATTTCTTATAAAAACACTAGCTTAGTCAGTTCTTAATGAGAATAATTTCGTCTTTTTTTTATTTCATGTATTATTCTCCTTATGCACATAAAGGAGGAGCCGGGGGGTGTTGTTCATCTACATCTATCCCAATGAGCCGTCTATCGAATCGTTGCAATTGATGTTCAATCTCGAAGAGAAGGAAAATATCTTCAAAAAGAAGGTTTTTGCACGGGTTTTGTTTTTCAAGCATAGAAACCCCAAAACCAGAATTTGTAGGATTAATTCTCATAATGATAAACAAAATATTTCTTTTTTCTTTTACACTCTTTTCTTTTTTTTTTTTTTTTTGCAAAAATTATCGAATCCAAAATAAAGGTCCGATAGCACAGAGATCAGTTAATTCAATAAGAAATGTTCGTTGATATTTTCAAATATTATGTGTAACGTAGGATTATCTTTTTAATACTGTATGCTAAACATATGTTCTCTGTACTAGTATGCGTTGAGAGAGAAGTCAAAAGGTGAGTCATTGGTGATATACAACATAACCATTATCTAATGCATTCGGAATTGAAGAGAACTTTTGACTTTAAACCTTGTGTGCTGTCAACATGGTTCTTTTCATGCACCGTATAAGGTACTTTGTTGGCTCATGATCACTTTTATCTATTTTATTGTTTAGCACTATTCAAAAGTATAAACACAAAATACTCTCCATTTTAAAGAGATAATAATTAAAAATGAGTTTCAAGAAACTATTTATTTTTTGGTTTGTTAACAATGATTAAAAGTCATATTACGGTTTAATCTCTTATTTTCTACAAAATTATATTTTTCTTATGTTATTGTGATCAATTATTTCATATTGTGGCTTAATCTCTTATTTTTTTTCAATAAAATGCTATTGAATTAATTTGGTATCATCTCCGCTTTTCACATCGAAATACCAAGCCAGAACTGAGAATTCCTATCGGATGGAATTAAGGAGTGATTTTTCCCCGTGTTGGGCCATTACTTGCTAAATGTAGAGCGTGGTCCTGCCAATTTATTCCATTTTGGGAAACAGACCTATCGGATGTTCCTGACTCCTTTGTCAATCTTTAGACTTTACATCATATATTAATTTAGCCCTTGTTTGAGGCTAACCTTTCATCAAAATTCATTATTCAACAGTGATTTAATCTCACTTCAACTACACGTTTTTCAATAAAATAATATTACATGTAAATCTAAAGCTTTTCTTATTTTATAACTACATATTTTTCATCAATATATTATTCAAAAATATATTTTTTGGACAAGAATGGGACTCAAACAAGGACTTAGTAAGTTCATTTGGTGAACAATTTCCCATGTTTTTTTATTATGGCAGCACTATCCCCGAGCAGATGGGTCCACAGGAATAATAGTAATTGATGCCGTTGAGAAGTTAATCTTGTAACAAATTTTTCTTAGAGGTATCGATGAAAATGTTTAGATCATTGGAGTTTAATATATATTTTTATCTTTTTCTTCTAAAATATTGACTTTCACACCAAGGTTGACACCACCCATCTAGTTTGGGGTACGGGAGTAGTGGCTTCGACTTCATTCTTTACTTCTTAGATTTTGTGTCTTGTACTAATGTTGTCTTCGACATTAATTGCTCGTTCCATAACAAAGAGAGATATTGGACATACAGATTCTGATTTCACAGAGTTCATACAGACCACTCACAGTAAGTGGGTGGGGTGGGGTGGGGTGTGGTGGGATGGATTTTTTGGCACTTTTTTATTCATATGAGACTCACATTCATGTGAGATTTCTATATACTTTTTGTGAAATAAATTCTATACGTATGGAAAAACTTCATAACAAAAATAAAATAAAATAAATTATCCTTCTTCCCAAGAACATCTTCCCAGGTCTACAAACACCCATAATTACTCTACAATTAGGTTTAGTTTGTCCTTGAATATACTGCAAAGATTAATGTATATTATGATGACAAATAAGTAGCTGTAATTATAATCAGTTGCAGACAAATTCATTCAAAAAGCTGTAATGTTTAAAGATAGTACAAAAACGCCATATTTTTCAAAGAAAAAGTTATATCAGAGAATCAAAATACATTTCCTTTTTGCTTAAATCGTTATAAGTTTAGATAGAGCCTCCAAACTAACAAAAGATTGCACTACATTGGGAGAGATTTAGTGAGTGACTTGTGGCCAATGAAATGAATCAATCCCATTCCATATATAGTTGCAGTTTTCTTAGGTTACACAGCCCAAATTGCAGGAATTTTCTAACAATGTATAATTCATAGAGGTATAGATACATACAATCATACATACATATTCTACAATTTTGTATATGTATATATACATTAGTCTTTTTTTATCTAACCTAGAAATTTACTCGTAAAAGCTCGAGGGTCAAAAGGTTTAACTGGGATCAAACCTAATCAACCAATGGCTTGTTTATCCTATTGTTTTTCTTGATTTGTTGATTAGGTTTCTTCTTAGTGCACGTTTGATTGGTGATTATTTATAGTTTAAGTGAATATATAAGCTGTTGGTTCTACATAATATTTGATAGGATATTTTTTGTTTTTTCATCGAATTGACAAGTTTGAACTAGACAAACAGAGTGCCATCTTTTAGAAAAAGGAAAAGAAAAAATAGAATTATTTACTATATGTGAAAATGCCAAAAAATATGTAGAAAAATGGCATAATAACTTAACTGAAAATTAGAAAAGGCAAAGGGGCAAAGTGATTTTGTGCTCAACTTTTAGATAGCAGAAAACCTTTGACTTTGTTGCTGTCTTGTCTGAATAGCACATAGGTTTTGAAGAAGTTGAGGAAACAGTAAATTACATGGGAACTATCAGAACTTCGTCACTGTTACGGTTATATATTCATGGAATAATACTTTGTTCATCACATGATACTATTTCTGAATTTTGAGGTGATAAGAAAGAAAGCTCGACATTTTTTAAATATAATAATAAATATTAAAACTAAATATAATCGAATGTTTTACTCTGGAGCATTATATTAAGATCTTCGTCAAGTTTGTTTTGACAGTAGTTGAAATCAAGGATTGTTAAAATGAATTGAGAAAAATTTCAAAAAGAATCCGATTATTTCACCATGTTCTACTTGGCTGGAGGGATATGACTCCAACTATATTCTTGCAATTAGATCGTTAAAATTAGGGGTTTGATGTATAATGTTGATGCTGTAATAAGAGTATCTTGTGCATGAATTGGAAGCTCAGATTTTCTAAACATTGGTGAAGATGTTTGAAACATTCTACTAAAAGTTTACAGACAAAGATAGATTGTCTAGAACGTAAAGGAAGTAGGATGCACAATTGGAGTCGCCGACTCTTTCACGTGTCCCTCGTATGATATCCCTATTCCCTAATGATGATTATCATGTTGCCGCACAAACAGGATCATGCACTCTCTTCAATCCTTTGAACAAAATGTGGTAAGAGAAAATGAAATAAAATTCATGAACTGGCCCTCCATCTCCACACTTAGAAATTATAAATTTACTACATTTAAGTTTGAATGTTTGCTCATATTACAATCTACTTTATGAATGCATAATTTGTTTTGACTACATAGAGAATAAAAAGTAAGATTAAACTATTATTAAGCAACAAAACCATTAGAATAATTATGGAATATATCAATTAAATTCATCAATAACTCTTAAAAGAAACGACACAAAATTTGAGGCTTTTTCATTATATACTCAAGTGTTATGTCTTGCAAAGCCGGAGGACTGGAGCTGTAATTTTTAAGGACGCTATTAAGATGTAATAACCTTGTTCTCAGAGAGAGAGAGATTGGTTTCTTTAATCTAGATACAATGTTCTTATACAAATTATAAATAAGAAAGGGATGTTGTAACTTGGTTGGTTGAATCCTAGTAGATATCAAGTGCCCACACATTTTGCAATTTGATATTGGTCATCAAACAAAAGGGATATCCCCTCTATCATAAATGACCAAGTTGCAGAGGTTCAAATTAACATAGTTCATACAGTCTCGAGTATTCTTATAGGAATTAATCTACTTGAACAATGATGATTAACAAGGTTTATTGACAATGTTTGATGTGACAAAATTTGAAACATTCTTTGAAATTTCTTGAAATTGATGAATGTGATGATGCTAAATCATAATTGTCAACTATCATTGTAAAAAAATAGCATGATTCTTCTTACATACACGAACGAAGGGTGGGGTGGGGTGGGGTGGGGTGGGGTGGGACCTTGGAGATAGTGACCTCCAAGGATTCCGGGGGTTTAAAAAAGAAAAATGCTCCTTACATAGGACCTATATAGGGGCTCTCACATGGGGAGTGGACCCCATGTGTTCATGGGGTCCACCCCATGTGTGTGCATCTATACAGACCCTGTGTATAAGAGTCTGTGCAGATATAACATTTGTTTAAAAAAAGACAGAATAAAAGTCAAGAAATTCAATTTATGACAGATCAATCTGTGCTTCATTGGTTGAAATTTCATATATATGTATTTTTCCGTTTTTATATCTATTGGCTATATTTTCGTGCTTATTTAGATAGTTAAATATGATTCCTATTTATTTTTTTCAGGCTTTACATAATGGAAACTTGATTGTTTTATAGTTGATTCTCTTTCCTATTTTTCACCGTATATGTATTTTTATTTTTAATAAATCCAAAGTCCATTACTTTTATGTTTAATTTGCCATGATCTACCAGCCACTTCCATAGCCCCAGTGACCATTGTAACGTCGTCAACCTCCCTGATTTTCTCCAAGTTCAGAAAATTGAGTCGATAATTACGACATTAAGAACAATGACCTTGCAGAAATTTTTTCATTTTTTCGATATATGGGTTATGTACAGAAGAAATCAACTTCTCATTAATTTCGTGCTTCAACTTTAAATCCTGCAATTCTTTCTTTGTTTTTCGTTGTAACTTGTAAGTAGAGACCAATATAGCAATTAAAACTTAACGGCATAATGATACAGTAGGCAATAAAGTCAACTTAACCAGTGAAAACACACTGATGATGACATTGTAGAGACTTTTAAAAAGTCAACTTTAACCCGAAGCCTTATAAGTTGGTCTCTATTTTCATCTTTATTTGATGTGAGATTTTATCCTCTAACATACTCTCAAAAAATGGTGGCTCATTTGAGTAAACCAATCTTAAAATCTGTATACTCATTAATTGAGTTTTAATGTCCATCTTAAAAGTTCAACCTTATTAGGAGGGGTAATTCAAAACCTTATAAGTTGGTTTATATTTCCATCATTATTCGATATGAGATTTTATCCCTTAACAGATATGTCTTCGCTCTACAAAAATATAAGAAGCCAATAAACAAATTATAAGTGAAAACAACCAAAATTAGTTTTTGTTAATTTGTGACTCAAATTTCATGTGATTTGAAATTGTAGTTTATGGAGAAAGCCTAGATAATTTCCATTTAGAAGTTTAGATAGATAAGGGATCAAATTTCATAATGCATTGAGAGTTTGATTTGGATAAAGGCTTTGGGATTAAAAACTCTACTTCATCCAGAACTCCAAATTTTGGCTTTTATAAATACTCCACAAAATGTAAGCTCAACATAACAATTAGATCATTGTAGCATACATTAGAAATTTGAGAGAATTATTTAGATTTAAATTGAGAGAATTAAATCTTGTAAAGACAATTTTAGTTTTTTAATATAATAAATTATCCTCTTCTTCCACAAAATTCTTGTTTGTTGTCTAATCCATTATTTTCATATTAACCTTATTTTCTCGTTATTTAATTATTTGGCTAGATTCTCAACAAATTAGGGGGTGTTCTCTTTGTGTTTCAGTTTTGTGTTTTGAGTTTTGAATTCATTTTGAGTTTTGTGTTTTGGATGTTTGTTTTGAAATTGTTGAAAATGCGTTCTTTTTGTTAGTTTCTCAAAACAAAAAACAAAAAAAAATTTTTTTTTTAAATTTTGAGAATCACCACAACACCACCTCAAAACACCAAAAAAAAAAAAAAAAAAAAAAAGGGTTTCCCGCGTTTTCAATTTTTTCAAGTTTTACACTGAAAACGCCCAAAACGACAAAAAAGTCGTTTTGTGTTTTCTTCACAAATTTTTTTTCGTTTTCGAAAATTCGTTTTCGAAAACGGGAAAGAGAACGCGTTTTCACCGTTTTGAAAAATCGAAAACAGAAAACGACCCAAAAACGGTAAAGAGAGCAGGGCCTTAGTATCTAAGTTGCTCTCCTTAACAAGTGATATCAGAGATGAAGGTTTTTGGGCGAGTTTTTAAAAGGTCCAAATTAACTATTAAAAAGAGGTTGAAGCAAGGTCAGTTGTTTCAGGGTTGACAACTACAAAATTTGAAATTCCACTTTTGAATCACAACAATATATTCTCTTTGTGGCAAATCAAAGATGCTACAGGTTCTAGCCCAATGGGTCTTGATTATGCTTTTTTAGGTATAGATAGAATGTTCGTAACAATCATTGTAGAGGAAAAGCAATGGCAAGATCGAAAAGCCCTATCACAAATACATCTTCATCTTTCTAATCAAATCCTTCAAGATGTTGTAAAAGAGAAAAGTGCCACTGGGTTGTATTTAAAATTGGAGCAGCTCTATGTAACAAAAATTTTGACAATTAAGTTACACTTGAAACAGTCGTTGTATTCTCATAGTTAGACAGAAGGTGGATATTAGAAGATTATCGGTGTTCAAGGAAATCGTCGCTAACTTGGAAATCATGGAGGTCAAGTATGATGAAGAGGATTTGGGACTGATATTGTTATGTTCATTGCCGCCTTCATATGTGACTTTTAGAAATATCATTCTCTATAGTCGGGGATGCTCTTATTATTGAAGAGGTACATGATGTGCTTTATTCCAAAGAGAATATGAAGCATCTAATCGTCAGATTTGAGGTCAAGGCAGAAGGTCTTGTTATCATGAGAAGAAGACGGTCATGAAGGGGACAAAATCAAGGATAGCAACAATGATATAATCTATTGCTATTGCAACAACAAAGGACACGTGAAGATGGATTGCTATGAGTGGTGGAACAAATTTGCTACTACAGATTAGAAAGGACAAACACGAAATTTTGATGATGCTAATCTTGCAGAAGAAAATTATATTGATGGAGATCTTTTGGCAATTTTTGATCGCAACTCCAAACCTGGCGAAGATTGGATTATTAATTCGGCTTGCACTTTTTATATGTGTCCAAATCGGGATTCTTTTTCTTCGTATGAAAAAGTTACAAGGGGTTCCATAATGAAAAATAATGAACCTTGTAAAATAGGTGCTATTGATAATGTCAAAATCAATATATTTGATGGGGCGATTAGGACATTTGGCCAGATCCGACATGTTTCAAGTATAAATAAGAATGTAATCTCATTGAGTACTCGGATACAGGTATACCGGCGAAGTGGAATTCTGAAAGTTAACAGTGGTACCCGAATTGTGTTAAGGGAGCGGATAAAATCCCGATTATATGTGTTAGAAGGCGCGACGATCACTATGGATGTAGCTGTAGCTTATGATTGTACAAGCAGTGACGGCGATTGTGATAGATTTGCTTGAGGTGATTCGAACAATAATATTGGAAAATCTTCCAATAGCTCAAGTAAAGCTAATTGTCATCTTGTTGATCATGTTGCTCGTGGTGATTTGAGTAGGTTTGACAATTCAGATGGAGTTGGAAGTGTTCGAGATGATTCGAGCAGTCTTGGTTACTTGACTGGAGCTACAAGTGAACAGAATTATTCTAGTAAGGTTGGCGGACAACATAGTTCTATTAGTAAACAGAGCTTGAATTTAGTTCACAGCTATTACAAGGGCTTGGAGTGCCCGGAAGGGGCGAAATGGATGAGTTGAAGAATGACTTGAAAAGAGAAGACATAATTCATTGTTTTGGAATTTGTGTCAATGTGAGATTTGTTAGCTTGTAACCTCAAATTCCATGTGTAGTTCATGGAAAAAGCTTAGATAATTTTGATTTAGAAGCCCGGATAGATGAGGGATCAAATTTCATCATGCATTGAGAGTTTGATTTGAATAAGGACTCCACTCCCATAACTCCAAGATTTAGCTCTAAATACTCTACAAGGTGTAGACTCTTCATAGGCCAACACAACAATTAGATCATTGTTTTATACATTAGAAACTTGAGAAAATTGGTTAAATTTAAATTGAGAAAATTAAATTTGTAAAGACAATTTTAGTCCCTTGATATAATAAATTCTCTTCTTCTTCTACAAAATTCTTGTTTGTTATGTGATCTATTAATTTCATATTGGCCATATTTTCTCGTTCTTTAATTATTTGATCGAATTCTCAACAAATTGATATCAAAGCTATTCAACTTTCAACAAAGTGGTTTCAGGTCTAGTCCGAATTTTAATAGTTTTTTTCTCAACAAAAAGACAACCCTAAACAAAGGCCAACTTCTACTGCAATGAAAAAAGAATAAGAGAGACATGGCCCTGATTGACCTACATTATTTCAAAAAAAAAAATACATTCTTAAATAGTGATTTGACATCATTTCAACCGCACTTTTTTCAATAAAATAATATTACGCGTAAATCCAAAATTTTCTTTATTTTTTAACCACATATATCTCATCAATACACTATTTAAAAATGCATTTTTATAAAAATAATGTGGTTCAAACAAGGACATAATCTATCTTCATCAACTGATCAGCATGTTACAGAAAACAAATATGGAGGCATGCAAAATTTTTACTACCCAATTCCAATAGTGACTATTCCCGTTGATATCAAAGCAAAGCAAGGCATTATCAAAGGAGACAATCGAAATTTTTAAAAAAATTAATTGAGTCTATCACTTTGTTCTTAAGATTTGAAGTTCTTTGTTGAAAGACAACTAAAATCAATTTTTTCCTCAATTACATGATTTGTCTCTCCTGTAATGTTTGTTATCAAGGAAAATAGCACCTGAGAAATTCATTGAGCTTCTACTTCTGTTAAGCTATTGTCTGCATTGTACCATTTGATATTGTTTTAGAACTCAACAAGCCCACAAAAAGTATCCAAGCGAACAAACGCAATGGACAGGACAACTCACTACTGATTTCTCAAAATTTATTCAATGTTTTCAACCCCGCTGTGCACAAAATTACCAAAACAATCTTCTTGGCAAAACCTATATTTAGTTTCAAATAGGTTCATCTTTAGTTGGGTTTCCTCAATAATTTATGCTTTAACATAATGCATGTTAAGCATTTGTATTTGACAATTATCAATTGGTAAAGTAAAAAAAGAAACGAAACAGAGGATGAAACGATTTGTGTTTTCTCTATAACCTTGCCTTGGATGGGAACAAATTGCCATAACTTGACAATGACTTGAGAACATGAAATAGAAAACCATTCTAGGTAATAAACACCTTGAAAGTTTGGCTGGCAGATTACTATTCAAATAGCACTTCCAATATTTCCCCAATGTACTAAATTGATCGAGCGTAACATACATAACTAATCTGCTTAACTGGTTCAACAACATAATCATCACTGAACTACGGACACAGCTAAATATGTGAACAATACAGACATTTACAGTTAATCCATCAAAAGTTTCTTTTAATATAAAGCATTAAAAAGTGATTAACGCAGTTTCAAATTACCAAAAAGCTCAAACTGCCGAAGGTAGTTCGGTATCTAGCCAATAGCCACCCCATCCTTCTGCTTAGCATTCTTCTCCAGTGACATAAATTCATGAAGTTTCTCTGCTTTATGCCTCATCTCCAAAATCATCTCCTCTGTGGCATCAATGATTTGTTTAGGAAGGTAAACTTCTAAATAATCAAACCATTCCCCGAGTGTCATCGTGTCCAAATCAACCATTTCCTCCCTATCTACTTCAACACTGCTTCCTTTCGTCCCAGAGGCACTAGCCAATCCAGCATCACCTTCTCCTCCCAAATTTGTCCCCTCCTTCACCAACCCATCGACTCCATCTTCTTCTAATTTCGCTTTCTCTCCTTCACACATTTCATGCTTTGAATTCATTTTTTCCACCGCTTTTTCCTCTTCATCTGTTTCAACAGGTAAATTCTTCTTGCCTCTTGTGGCTTTCCTTGTCTTTCTACCCTCAGTTACACCCAAATCAAGTCCAGTATCACCGATTTTTTCTTCCTTTATTGAACTCCTTGTGCTCCGAACACTCCCTCTCTGCACTGCTTTCATCAAACTCGGTCCATCCCAAATTTCATCCAAATCTTCCAACTTCTCTTCCTCTTTTGAACTTCTAGTCCTCCTTGTAGTTGCATTCCTCCCTCCTTTCCCCTTAACTTCCCATACATATTCCATTTCTTCCGCAATTTCTTCTTTGCCATTTTCAAAAGCCCCTGAATTCACTTCCTTCTGGGCCCTCCTAGTCCTCCTCAAGCTCACACTCACTTTCCCCGCATTCTCCGTTTTGTTCTCCATTTCTTCAGAACGATTTTCCAAGGCCCTATTCGACCCCATCGCCCTCCTTCCATGCACCTTTCTCTCGTCATTCTTTACCAATTCTCCACCTTCATTTTCCATAACCACATCTTTTCCACTTCTATCCCTTCCCCTCAAATTTTTCCTATCCCCCAATCTATCTTCAATCCCTAACTCGGAATCCTCGTCAATCACCGCCAATTCCACCACCTTCTGTCCTTGAGCCGCTGTCCCTCGCCTCGGATTCCTCCTGGTTTTACCAATATTACCCTCACCCTGGCGACCTGTCGCTTCAAATTTGACTCTAATCGAAGTTAGCTCACCTATCTTGACAACGTCACCGTCAGATAGAACACTGGATTCGGCGGGTTCGAGCTGGGCATCGTTCAAGATGGTGCCATTTGAGGACGCGAGGTCCGTTATAGTCCATTGACAGCTTTTCGGGCCAGGATCCGGATGTGAATTTGATGCATATTGGATTACTACGTGCTTGGAGGAAATGCCGGCATCTTTGATAGTTATACTGTTACCGCGGACGACCCTACCGATTTGGATTCGTGATCCGGATCTGAAGTCAAAGGTTTGGCCCGAAAGTGGGCCCTTTTCCACTATGAGTTTCAGCGTCGGGCATTGTTCTTCTGAACCGGTTGCTGTCGTCGATGCCATTGCCAGTGCCATTGATTTGCTTTAATTTCTGGATTCCGTTGAGGGATTCAGGAGCTGAACTGAAAAGAAAGGGAAAGAGGGGTTTTTTGAAAGTTTGAAATTGGTTAATAGAGGGAACTGGAAGGAGACTTTATTTTATAGAAATTCTCGCCCACGGTCCTCAAACATTACCATTTGTCTCACTTGAGCCCCTGTTTGGTCACACTTCTCTTCACCCTTTTATATATATATATATATCAAGGAGTCCGCATTCGACGATTATTCCTTGGGTCTATGATCCGACCCCTCTTCACACAGACCAATTAAATTGCGGGATGTGCCTCCTACTGACCAGGGTCCGAGCGCCTCTCCAACTGAACTGTCAAAGTGACGAGTGAGTCAATCCACGTTGTGTCTTGCCTTTCAAGACATTCCTGCTTTCCAGGATAAATCCTACCTTCCGAGCCCCACGAATCGAATTCACGACATCTGAACTGCCAACTTTGATAGTACCATTGGGAAAAGCCACAGATGTTGACCAATGTAATATCGACCACAATTATTGCATTCATTTATAGTTGGATATGTAAAATGACTTATATGTCATTTAACATTACATTAATTCTTTCTGTAGAATGACACTTATGATAATTCAATTATAATAAAATATTGCTTTAGGGTTTTTTGTCAGCAATTGCGGCTGATATTTAGGAGTCAACAAATGCCGCTTCTCATATACATTGTGTAATAGTCTTGAAAAAAAAAAAAAAAAAAAAAAAAAAAAAAAAAAAAAAAAAGAAGAAGAAGAAGAAGAAAAGCACGACTAGACAATGGCTTTTTATTTTAGGGAAATTTTCATCCACAATCATCAAACATTACTATTAGTCTCGCTTGGGTCCCCATTTAGTTTTTGGCAGCATTTATGTCCTCAAAGTGTCTTTTTGGTGCTTATAACAACGAATAAACAAAAATCGTTCAACTTTACGTCAAAAAGTCACTTGCAATGATCTAGTTTTAATTAGATACGCATTCTTTTTAAAATGAAAGGTAGCTTCTTAAGCATAATTTTCGACGACACAGTATATTTAAGAACTCAATAAAATTCAGCCAGACTGATTTCTAGTGTCCATTAGCCTTGTGTTATGGCTATTGGATTTTCCATAATGGGATATGTTATTGTACACTGCTTCTTTTTAACACAATATACGAACTTTCATTACAATGAAATGTCTTGAAGCGCAAGCGAAATAAAATGAGTTTATTTGATCGATTGAGAATTCGTAGTAAAGGATGCAAGTGAATTGACTTTGTCACCCGTATCTAGGTTAACATTGGATGAACCGTATCAAACATTAATAAGTAGAAAATAGTTATAATTCGATTCCACTAAAATCCACTATTAAACCTTGTTTTCAACATTGAAAAATCAAATAGAAACTATAGCAGCCCCTCAAAATTAGCAGAAAATTGAACTAAAATACAAATTCAAAAAATCATTTTCAGTTGGACCACTTTGGTATCAATCCTACCGATATAAGCAGATTTGAAAAAAAAAAAAAAAAAAAAAAAGGGGGGGGGGGGGAGGGGGGGGGGTTTGCAACATTGGTTACTTAGCCCGTGTTTGGCCCCTTTAAATCTCATCAATCTAAATTAAATTTTTCTTTTTTCTATTTTCAACCACACAATATTCAGTAAAATAATATTGCACGTAAATCGAAAACTTTGCATTCTTTTATAATCACTCGTTTTTCAAAAAAAGTATTATTCCTCCCATTATAATTCAAATTAATGGGGGCCAAACGGGGGCTTACCTTTTCAATTTTTGCATACTTATCATAACCTTCATTTTATGTCATGAGCGTCCCTAACTTTTTATAAATATACAATTGGAGTTCATCTGGGTGAAAACTATCCACTTTTTCCGTTAGTTGACCAAAAATGGAAAATTTGATCGATTTTGACCAAAAATAAAAGGGCAAAATGATACTTGACATTTTTTTTCATATTAAATAAGTTATTTAATTAAATTAAAAACTAAAAAATAAGTATAAATATATAAACCCCCCATCGCCACCCTATTCCATCCCCCATTCAAAACCTCTCTTCTTCTTTTTCGATGAAACATTACCACCCACCCACCGCTACCACCTTTGACCACACTATCACCACCGCCACCATAACTCTCCTCACCATAATCCCACTACAAGTGTCAACACCCTCCACGGAAAAAAACCAAGAAATGTCCACAGTAATCTACGAAAACTCACATCAAACCAAGCAGCCCCTCAAATTTCGGTCAAGAGTTATAGGCCAAGGGCTCTAATTGAGAGTTTTAGTCAACCCATACCCCTTTATCCATCAAAACCAGATCAAGGAATAGCACCAGAACACAAAAATTGTCGAAGTCAACTAACCTGACAAGTAAATCGATTCAATTACTTTTGATTGAAAGTACAATCCCAATGATGGTATAGAAGAAACTTCACAGAAATAACATCATCCACTTCGTCCCTTACATGGTTAGTTGCAACTGATGAGGGCTTCAAACCCTTCCTCCCAGCATTGGAGGTGGCAACGATGATGGTGGCCATGTCAGGGGTAAGGTGCCTCATCTTTTCAAAATTTTCTGCAAAAAGAAGAAGAAAGTCTGAAGCTAGGCAAATCAATAAAATGGTTATCTCAACACAAAAGATGATCTACTTCTTCGAGCTATTAAACCAAATTCCTTGAAGAATAGCCTAAAATGGATTAAACAATCAAACTTCTTTGCAAACAAGTGATAAAAGATATGTCCTCGACTATGTCCCACTCGGCCTTAGATAACTCGAATTGATCAATTGGTCCTATACAACATGAAAGAAGGACAAAATGAAAGTTAAGAATTAGCTAAATTAATTATCAAGTTAAAGTCCAACAAACTCACGAGCTTCTGAGTATAATGTGGGAACTATTACATAGGAAACGGTGTCATCCTCACACATCTCCCAATTTCCCCTCACCCAGAATCATATCTCTTTCCACCCTTTGAAGGAAGAAAGAAGTCCTATAACGAATAGAGAGTGCGATCCTCTCAGACATAGGGAGTACCAACCTTTGGAGGCCCCCTTTTCGTGAAGTCCTAGGTTGAAAGATAGACTGGAAAACGTGAAGGGACATGTCATCACCAAGGGAGGTCTCCATCCACGGGAAATAGGTTCCCATTAACTGGGCCCGAGCATTGGAGACGAGCTAGGTAGGAGCCAACCAGTACAACCTCAGGATGGCTCTCAAAAAGAGATAAAGAGGAAGACAAAGACCTACCTTCAAAAGAAACTCACTGATGTCAACACAAATCCTGCCTATGAAAACAAGCGCGCTCATCATGAGAGAGAGCTAGGAGCTCGATGTTGTAGGAGATTCAATACTTCTCTCTCTAATTAACCAAGTGGGACGCAGTTACAATTGATGGGATATTGGAAGCCCCCTAAACAACCTCATCACCTGTCCCACCCTCCTTAAGATGTAAAGTGCTCTTTCCAGCCTAATGGCTCGAATAAGGTCGGTTGTGGTTGTTAGGATAATCCCCATCTCAGATGCTACTTGGCTAATGTCTAAATCTCCCTCAAAAGGTAAAGCCATTAGATTAAAGATTTGAATACTTACAAAGATTAAACAAAAGGAGAGTAGACGAAAGTAATTGAAAATTGCAAAACTAGTTGAAATACAAATTTAGAGAACAAAAAGAATGGAGAGAATTCAAATTCCATTATCAATGAAGGCAAAAGTGATTTTCGCCCTAATTTACTACCTTTTATAGGGAAATACACTTAATCTAAGCCGTTGGATGTCGATCCAGATCGTCCAACCGTTCATTTGGAATTTAAATCTGAACCATCTACCATATTGGCCATTTCACCTTCAATGGCTTAGATTAGAGCATCGACATCACGCGCTCCAACTCATCTGAACTGCGTAAAACGCACATGCAACAGCCATCATTACTCATTAAATGCAATGACAATTGCATATGTGGAGAACCGAACCACCTCAATGGTCATCTCTTGAAAAACATAAAAAAAATAGCAAATCATTTGGACATGACAATTCAAGATGCCTTGTATTCATTATGCCCATTTACTGGCCTCCTCAAAATTATAGCCTCCACCTTCGATCAAATAGACAAAGCTCCCTACTTCAGCCTCATCTCCCATAGCCTCGACGGGACTCTAAAAATAGAATGGTAGGCAACATCGGTCAAGTGGACCTCAATTATGCTTAAACTTCTCAGTAAGCAGGAAATCTAGCGTACAACTTCGATAAATGACCTCGATAAGTACTTCAAACTATTTATCATAAATATATTTTCAAATTCTAATTCATATATGAATAATTACAATTAGACTTGGGAACTATATATTGGATGGTTAAAATCACCCTACAGCAAAAATTTTATAACATAAGTTCATGCATTGTTACGCCTCGTATCAGTAGCTCTTGGCAGAGACCACGTCAAAAGCTACATGGCTAAGCTACATGAAAACATCTGACAATCAACAAGGTCAAATGTAAAGTAAGGGAATAAGTTGCTTTTTCATAGGCTGAAGCGCTCGCTGCCTCCGAAGTCTTCTTACCAAAGCACTCCTTCTTGGTCGAACTTCCTCACATCCAAAGCTCTCTCTTAAGGTCGAAGCACTGGCTGCCTTCGAAGCGGGCCTGAAGAGTATTTTTAGGAATAATTGACGTGGCGTTTGTATTAATGAATGTCAAAAGTGTCAGCATAGGATATATGATAGCTAACCCCTTTCAACGCAATTAATATATGACAGAGAGTGATGTGTATCCCCGAATAATGGGATGAGGCCATGTGGTTTTAATCCAACAGTGACCACGTTGGCCTCCACTCTACAAATAACAACTCTTCTAACATTTTAAAGGATTAGAAAAATTATATATGCAAACTCTATATATTTGAAATCATAATCTTCTGCTTATTTTTCATTTTTATGTGCTTGAACTTGTATTTCTTTCTATTGGTCGGTGCGTTGTTTATACTTGATAGTTTGTTTGTGATCATTGTTAATCACACTGTCGGTCCTCGAACATTTTCATCTCGTATCGTAAAGCATCTTTCACATTGATTACCGCTGTGATTCACCGAACATATCTCAGGTCAAAACGTGTTAAAATTTGCTTATGTGGATACGATTGGGTTCGACAACTATTGTCCATGTTGCCATAGAAAAAACAGGGTCAACAATGAAAAACATTCGATTTTATGTGTAGGACAAATGTTGTAAACCAGAGATTGTGGTCATCAATTGTTTGTAGTAGAATGCTGAGGATAAACGTGCGGTTTGAACTTTCATACAATAACTCAAGTTCTAATGGATGATATTTTATAACGCCATTTTTTGATTATCAGTTTGATTGAACAATTTTCTTAGTATTAGGAAAGAAATTAAAAAAATGAAAAATTATATACATAATGCATCATTATATTATCTAAATCTTCACAAAGGATAATTTGAACAAAAAGTTCAAAAGATAATTTATTTATATATATTTATTGATCAAAGCGATCAACAATATGTCACACATCGGTTTACACGATCCAACTCGAATTGACATTTTGAGAGGACAATTAGTTAACATAAATTTTGATATATCTATAGCACACCTGAATTGTGAATATAATCGATTCTATAACAAAAATTTGTAAAATATTATTAGATTTGGTATTGGCTATTTTGTGAACAAAATGGTAAAATTGTAAATGTTCAAAAGTTTGAGGTCAATTTGTCGATAGTTAAAGGTTAGGGGTCATTGTGTACATGTGTAAAAGATGAGGGACTCAGTTGCAATTTTGACAAAAGTGTGCTAGGGTTCGAGCTATGAAGTAGGGCAAGATGTGTCGTTGAAGTTTCCCTAGCTGCTAGCCAAGTGATCGCTCGAGCAACAAAAACAGAATGGTCGTCACTCGCTTCTCGCCCCCACTTCGCTCGAGCGAAACAGCGTCGCTCGCTTGTCGCTCGAGCGATAGTGTTACCCATAAAACCCTATTTTCCTTTTTTCGACATTTTCAACCCAACCAAAATATCAAAATGCACGACACATAAAAAAAATTGCGTCGATTTTCAGTTGTGCTCTCCAGGGACTGAAATTAAAAAAAAAACTCTCCTACACTTTGATTCTCTCATTCAACCCCATATTTGATTTGAGCAATTACATAAGACATTCACCAAACACCACAACACAACTTTCTAGAGCCTTTGTTGATTTTTGGAGATCGAGGAAGGAGATCGAAGTCCCGATTATTAGAGAACAGGCGGTTCTCTTGAATCCACATGAGATAGACAAAATCAAGAGTCGGGAATTAGTGTAGCATGCAATCCAGGAGGGCTAGGTGCCAGGAGTTGGTGTAGGATTACGCATTCAAGAAGGCTTTGAGGAAACTATGGTCAAGATGTCAGAAAAACCAGTGTAGGTTGAGTCTAGCTGATTGTAAGTTTCATTTTCGTTTATAATGGATTCCTACTGGTTTGGGCCCGAAGTTTTACCCACATTGGGGTTTCTCCGTCATTAAGCAATTGTGTTATTTATCTTTCTGCAATTAATTTATAACCGGTATTCAAACATAGGATAGTAAAGCATGTGGACTGATCTGAACAAATTAATATTTGTGACGTGTTCCAATTATTAATTGATTGAAAAAGATAATTTCGCATAAACACCTATTCACCCCCTCTAGGTGTTGATTGGGTCGAACTACGTTATTTCAAATATAATAGAGCAAAAATAAGGAAGATAATCAAATTTAGGAGGTGTGTGTCCTTGAAGAGCATATAGACATAAATAATTATAAACCCCCATGAGAGATTCAAGTATTTAAATATTGAAAGTGGAAATATCTCAATAAATTATGTCATTATGAGAAATAATAGATACGAAAAAAGTTATGGACAACACTATTGTACATAATGTATCGTTTCATATTATAAATAGAGAGGATATCGAAATAAATTTATTGAATCTTATTGATTGAAGAAATAATTGGCCATATAAAAGAAAGTAATATTAGTAAAATTGAATTTACTAGACAAACCTAAAGTTTTTGGACCTATGGTATGAAAATCTAAAAGTATATAATTATATGAAAAGGAATGAAAAAAAAACGAAGCAGTAATATGTAATACACAAATCTCAATGTAGTGAGTTTTGCAAATAACTGATGAATGGGATCACAAATTCATATCTTGTTACCCGATGATGCATGAAATTTGAACCGCAATTATAGCATCTAGTATAAATATTAATGTTATCCTTGAAAGATTTAATATACATGAAGCATATAATTCGAGCCATCGCTTTTGTTTGGTCCCCATTATTTTTAAAATATATTATTCTCTTTCTTATTTTCAACCATACAATTTTCAATAAAATATTATTAACGTAAATCCAAAATTTTTTTTTATTACACATTCTCCATCAAATACTATTCCAAAATACATTATTTAAAAAAAAAAAAAGGAATTGGGCTCAAACAGGCTCATTGTATCGTGAGGAGAATAAATAAGCATCGTACACTCCCTGACCAATATTTTGTCCCATTGAATTTTTCTAACAAAATTTTTAATGAGACAATTTTTGTGGTGTATTTTAAAAGAGTAGTGTACTATTTTTCCTTATGATTTTTTCTGATAAAGTTTTAATGCAGCATATTCTCCGTGTAATGAATGTTCATGACTTAGAAGAGTTATAATAATACTATTATATGTATATAGGGATGACAATCGAGCTAATCGGCTCGGGCAGCTCGTGGCTCGACTAGAAAAAAGTCCGAGCCGACCCAGCTCGAGACTCAGGCCTAGCCCCATTTTGGGGAGTCGGCTCAAGCCAGGCCAGCCCGTAAAAAAAAGAGTAAAAATCTACTACCTATTTGATAGCTATTTTAGGAGAATTTTTTTTAAAAAAATTCTAGAAAATCGAGCTCGACCAGGAGAATTTTTTTTTTAAAAATTCTAGAAAATCGAGCTCAACCCAGTTCGGCTCGGTAAGGCCCGATCGGGTCGAGCTTTAATTTTTTGATTGAGCTTTTGCTCAGCTCGGCTCGGAAAAAAAGTACTCCTTAAAAAAGTTCGAGCCAAGAATTTCGGTTCGATTCGTTGACACCCCCTATATGTATGAGACTTTTGATGAGAACAGGAGTTATTTTTCGAATCATTATATTACTTTTGGCGCCGTTGCCGGTTTTATCCCGCAAGTGAACTGATCGTAACAAATAGTAAAGTGGACCTTTTGAGTCCAGATTATCGTTCCCACGAAGACTACACTTTTAATGCCCGATTTATTATTTCTAACTTCTATTTGACGAAAATAAACAAAAATAATGATTAAATATGATTTTTATTCTAAAGACTTAAAAATGCGATTGGATGCAACGAAAAGTGATTGAGAATTCAAACAATAAATGGACGTTAGAGCGAAACAATTTCACCTAATTTTACCTCTACTTCATAAATCAAGATTCATAAAACCTAAGGTAGTGTTTGGTCGAATTCTTCTATTGTATTCAACTTACCCCTCTCGAGTTCTCATTGAACCTATTTAATTAGTTTAATTCCATATCTCTATACAAATTAAATTTAATTAAACGAAACATTGGTTCTAATAATTCACACACGACCGCAGCAATCAGTATAGGTATCTCTACACGTTATATCAATTTATTGGATTTTAACATGTGGTCTAAACAAATAATTCGCATCTCTACGCAATCATTGTTCATAAATCATCTAATTAGTGATCAAGTAATTAAATGTATTAAGAACAATATTAAAATCAACACATAAAATATAAAAGCACTAGAATCTTAATTGCATGAAATAAAGGATTCCAAAAGATTACATTGTTCGCCCTAAAATCAAATTTAACAACTCATAATAATGGAAGAAAAATAGGAAATTGTCTTAGAATACATCACCGAATTTGTAATAAAGATGTAGAAGCAAAAGTAGAATTCTTTCACCAAGATCTCCTTCCCCTTCCAATGAATGCTTCTAATCTTCAATTGCTTGGTGTTAATATTCTTGAATTTCTCTTTTCAATCTCCCTTCTTGTTGTCTTCTCTCCAATATGTCAAGAACGCGTGGCTTGATCCCACGGATTTTTAGTGTGCGGCTCCCCCCTAATTTAGGTCTTCAATTGTGTATTTATAGTGTTTTGGAATTTAGGGAACAACAGGTTACTAATTGGGCCGAGAAAATATTATAAAATCAGAATTTCCTTTTGTTTCGGAATGCAGCACCTGGGCGCTGAGTTAGTGTCGCCTGGGCGCTGAGTTTCTACTTGTTTCAGCAAGATGGGCGCCCTGGCGCCCGGTACGCCCGAAACGACATTCTGCGTGTCTTTCAGTATTTTCAGCATAACTTTCTCGTTCGATATCCAATTGAAGTGATTCAAGATGCGTTGGAAAGATAATTCAAAGGAATACAATTTTGCTTCAGGAATCATTCTCCAATTCGATCGTTTTCTATGTCAAAAATGAGTCTAAATGTGAGACCAAAACTCTGGGGGCAAAACTTTTTGGTTGGAAAATGATTTATGATCATATCTTGACTAAATTTGATTCCTTTGACACCTTCCTTCATCCAATTGGCTTCTAGAACTCTCGGATCTTCATTTCAAGTTTCGACACGACTTTTGATAAATTACATTTTAATCCTCGAACTTTGAATCTCTTACGTTTTGGTCATTTCATCCAATTTCGCTAGCTTTTGCCTATTTCTTTCCTTTGACCTCTTTTAGCTCTTGTTTTTTCTACTTCCATCAATCTACAAAACAACACCAAAATCACTTGTTAGCACTTCTAAAATACTCTCCAAGATAGCAAAATCATGAAATTAAAGGTATAATATAATGAGTGTAAATCACTCATCACTCGTTGACACCCCCTATATGTATGAGACTTTTGATGAGAACAGGAGTTATTTTTTGAATCATTATATTACTCCAATCATCAAAGGTTGATAGATATCTCAGATGAAGAATATTGCTTGAATGTTATGACAAGATAATATAAAACATACTTCGCCAACTTTGTGATAATGAAAGTATTGGCGTACAAGACATTAATTACTTGAAACAAGGATTTTCACTCATTGAATTAGTGGGGGTAGATATATTCTTTTTTAATCATTCATGTTTTGTCCCATTGAATTTTCTTGACAATTTATTAATGAAACAACATTTTATTACTACATTTTTTTTATGATTATTTGTAAATTTTTTCTTTGTTTATATTTTTATTCCATTGAATTTTTGCCAAACTAAAGGGGTCTCCTCAATCTAAAGTTTGATGGATTTTAAAAATTCATATAAATTGAAGTGTCCTCAATTCAAATTAAAATATAATTCGTTAAAATATAAGTGTCCTCAATCTAGATTTTTAGAAATACTTATAAATTTAAGCATCCTCAACATAGATTTTAATAAGTACTTTAGAAATTTAGGTAACCCCAATAATTAGTTGATTTAAAAGTATTTCATTAATTAGATAGATTTTGAAAGATTTCAAGCCATAAATATAAATAGCAAAAATCTGTAACAATTTTAGGGTACTGCTATTTCTATCCAAGTTTTTTATAAGTACATCTCATGCTAAGTTAATCCCTAATAAAATTTTAAAATTTTTAAAAAAATAGTATTAACATCCACCTCATTTCCAATTTTGCCCTTATTAAATCCATTCATATTAAATATTATATATCCACGTGAATTTTATATATTCATTCTACTTTAAATACATTCCTAACACTATAGATTCATACAATATTTAAAACCATAAACTCTTTCAAAACAAATGAATGAAATAAGAACAAAACAAGGGATATTTAAAATGAGATAAAATAATTATAATTTGATTACAAACAATAATCATTTCTGGCATTTATGATTGGAAAACTCGTCATTATATCTAGACTACTTTTTTTTTTTGCCCAAAGAAGGCAATTTTATCATTAAAGCAATCATACAAATAATAACTTTGCTGGATCATCCGTAAGTGGATGTCAAATTTCTATATGAGTAAGTTTAGAATAATATTAAAACTTGAAAAAAAAAACATAAAACAAAAAACAAAAGTCAAAAGACAAATTCCAGTTTCCCATATCCCAATGTTCCCCCCACATGGTCCCCCTCCTCCGTTCTTCTCCGACAACAAGGTGCTGCCCGCCGTGTCACTGTACAAAACCAAGACATGTTCTTCCTCCTCAAACACTCACCCCACACCCACAAAAAACCAAAACCCATCACCCTATAGCCATGTCCAAACACGACCTAAAATCATCAGCCACCAGCCATCATTTGATTTTGAAAAAAATGGAAAAGAAGAATGAGAAAATGAAGAAGAACAACAAAAGAACTGTTGGGGTTTGTTGGTAAAATTCAGAACTGAACAGTAGCCGGCTGCCAATTATAATTTGCCGTCCAGCAAAATATAATTTTGATGATTTGGGTAGAATTGAAGTAATTGATTCAACAAATGGGTGTGGATTTCATTATTACTTATGTCTATTTAAGTAAATTTATATATGACTTAAAATATAGTAAAATTTTATTTTTAAAAGTGGATATACTTATAAAAAGCGTGGATGTAAATAGAGCTACCCCAAATTTATCCTAACCCTAGAAATTTCACGACTTTTCTCGCCTCTCTACAAATTTTAACTCTCTCTCTTCCCCCCCCCCCCCCCCCCCATACTT
>NW_019228199.1:123992-142254 GCF_002742605.1 Olea europaea var. sylvestris
ATGAACATGTTTTTCTCTTCTCCTTATCTCGCATTCCTCTGCCGTGAACATACGATGTATGGGTGTGATTTTTTATTGAACTTATCAATTGATTTGTGTATAATCATATTCTGAAGTATAGAACACTATAAAAAAATCCAATGGCCGTTAATACTATAAAAAAATCTATAGCATTCTCTAATCTCTTGGAAGTTGTAGTATCTTCAATAAGACAAAAATTAGGATGCTAGTTTTCTATCCTCCATTTTTGTATAATTATATAGTATTATATTAATTTCACCAATGGCCATTAATTTCCCACACATTTATTAATTCTGATTTTTTCTTATTGAAGATACTACGGTTTTTTTTTTTGCTTCCCCATCTCACGCATTCTGTTGAATATTTTAGTTGAATATTGGGTGCGGCTATAAAATCTATAAAATCCATTGAAATCTATAAAATCCATGAAAATATATAAAATCTACAAAATAGAAATCCATTCAAATCTATCAAATTCTATAAATTCCATACAATCCATTAGAATTTATAAATGTTTTACTCTGAGTTGAGGACACCACTGTAAATTTTTCTTGAGATAATTGTTGTATAAAAATATCATTTAATGGAGGGTGTTGTAAACTTGTAGGATAATTATTGATATTTCTTTGATTTTATCAAAATACTTAAATAAGTAATACAAAGGGTAATTTGCACAAAACATTCTTACATTTCAATATTATTGTATAAAATGTCCATATATTTCATTTTTTTTGGCACTTTTACCCTTACATTACCTTTTATGGCGGAAATCATCATTTTCATCGAATTTCTCGCGTAAAATAACAAATATACCTCCATTTAAATAAAACAATAAAAAATAAAAGTTAAAAAATAAATTGCAATCATGCTCCCAAACTTTTTAAAAAGTGCAAATGAGTCCAAATAAATTATTGAACTTTTGAAGATTTTATTATACTCTAATTATAACTCTAATTTTGAACCTAATAAATTTGGAGGCTTGGTGCTCAATAAAACAAACACTTAAATTTTGACTTTCTCTATTTCTTCTCATATATTTCTCTCTTATTCCTTTAATTTTATAAAATGAACATTGCATTTTAACCTAATTTGTCTCCATTTCTCAACCTAGAAATACCCTTAGGGTACACACTAAATCCATAAATTTTCTTGGGATCAATACATAAATCCAAGTTCTAAAGATTACATTTCATAAATAACAAACTCACTAAAATATTTCAAAAATTGGGTGGTGAATAAATTTATTAAATTATAATATAATATACATTAATTATTTTCACCCCATGCCACTTCACCCCACTACACCACCTTCCATCCATCGCTCCGACAATCACTTCGGCGATTGCTTCGACAGACGTTTCGATAATTGCTCCAACGGCTGCTCCAACTCTGGTGATAGAAAAATCTCCAAAAATTGAAAAAAAAAAAAAAAAAATCTCTCTCCACATTCCATTGTAGAAAAATCTCCAATAAATTATCTTTGACCAGATTTATTGTTTGTGACTATGCTTGTGTTTATGTGACTATCTGTGATCAAACTTTTTTCCGTTGTGATTGTATTTGACAGTCTAATTTGTATATGTATGTGACTAATTCACTGACCTATGTGATCTGTTATTAACTGTAATTAAATTTGTCTTTGAAGTGACTAACTATGACCAAATTTGTAGTTAGTGTGACTGTTTTTGACCAGGTCAATCTTAAATGTGACCAAGTCGCAATCGGTTACAATCAACAAAAAATTGGTTTCAAATAGTCACAACAAACACATACTTG
Organism: Olea europaea var. sylvestris; assembly: GCF_002742605.1. NCBI lineage: Eukaryota > Viridiplantae > Streptophyta > Magnoliopsida > Lamiales > Oleaceae > Olea > Olea europaea. Next base: position 125,790 of record NW_019228199.1, read on the forward strand.
GTCACATGGAATCACCACAAACAAATCTACATACACTTCAGACCAATATCACAATATACCACCATCACCTCCAACATGCCACCACCTCATGAGCACCATCAACATCAACACCACTACAACCACCGCCAAGAACGACAAACACAACCAACAAACCCTCTCCCCCTCCCAAATCTATAGATCGAAAATGAAATATCACACCCAAAAATCAGGTACGACTGTCTCACTACAACAGAACCTGTACACAACTGCACTATCGCCCATGGACTTACCGTTGTCGTAAGCACGACTGCCTGGTTCACCTTATTTTTGCTAGCGACGACGGTGAAGTAAGATACCACTGCTCGCAGCAATAGTGGCGCTTTGCTGTGCCACTGCACGCAATGGTTCTGGAGCTGAAGGAGATGGTATAAAGTGTAGTTTTATGTGAGTTGGGTGGGTGGATGGTAGAGAGAGAGAGAGAGAGAAGATATTAAGAAGGTAGAGTCTAGGCTTTGAATCGGGATGAATTGGGTAGAGGGATGAATATGTAGATTAAGTTTAATTAAATTTTTATTAATTACAATTATTGATCCTATATGTAAAATTTAAACTTAACCACCTTATTTATGAAAATTAATTTTTAATTGTAGGGTTCTAAATAATTTTCTCATTTTTCTTTGTGGATTGAGGAGGCAATATAAAAGCCCATATATACAATAAATCCTCAAACCAGATCGGGTCCACTCTAACTTCAAACTCGACCCGCCTGTTAAAACCCTAAAATGCTAGAAAGTGGGTCCCACATTGATTTCAGCCAATCACCTCCTACTGCTTAAAAGTCAAAACATATTCCCCCACATTCTCTACATTCACACACGTTATTATGATATCTTTTAATTCATTACTTAAAGAAATTAATCGTTAAGAATTTATTACACATGAACTATAACAATGTCATAAAAAAGGAAATAAAGACGTAAAAATTTCTGCAAATGAATTTCGTCAACATCCAAACATTATATCAATTTTTCTTTTTAAATTTTTTGAGGGAAAATGTCGTACCAATTTAAGATTGAAAAGGAAAATTAAAAATACATAAGTCAACTCTATATCGTTTCCTTTTTAATCCCTGTTTGGTGGGGTTTAAAATAAGATTTTTAATAAATTTTAATAAAAATTAATGAAAATATGGTTGAAAAGTTGTGTGTCCCATAAAATGAATGGTTAAAATTAATAATTGATTTTGATTTAAATTAAAACTTCTATCAAATAGAGATTTAATCTTTTATTTTTAATTACAATTCTACCAATGAACCATTACTATGTACCCAATAAACCCTCATCTTGTTTATGAGCGACGCTACTACTTTCCATATCACATTAAATTTGCACAATGCCATGACAAGATGTATATCCATTGGTAGATGTCGTAACTTGTGAGTTTTTATCTATTATGAGCCGTTTTATGCACCGACAATTGTAAAAAAAACACGGGTACTACGAATACTATACTTTTTTTTTTTTTTAATTTTTTTCCACTTCTTTTGTTAATTCAGTTTTCCACTCTACCCAATAAATTTCTTCTTTCCTACTTGTTAAGACTTCTAAACTAAATAAATTACGTTAATAAGTTACTTTTCGATTATCATCGACATTTTTTTTATATCCTTTACGACTATTTTATCTTTTATGTATCAAAAGGATTTCTTTCTTTCCTTAAAATACTCTGAATTAGAACAAATTATATGCATAAGTTACTCTAGATATTTATATATAACTTATCTTTCTGAATTTAAGGGAAAATATAAAAGGAAAGCCCATATATACAAAACTTCCTCAAAACACATCGGGTCCGCTCTAACTTCAAACCCGACCCGCCTATTTCGTTTTCAGCCAATCATTTTTTAGAGTGCGTTTGATTGATATGAAACATATCACCTAAAAATGAAAATATTTTCCTTCTTTTGTGGAAAATAAAGACCACTTTCACCCAAAAAAAATATTTTCCTTAAAAACAAGGAAAATTATGCATATTTTCAAAAGTTGAAAAAAATTTTCCATAGAAAAAAATTGCAATCAAACACCTCAAGTAGAAATTTGAGTAAAAATTGATATTTTTCACGAAAAATAAACGTAATCAAACACACTCAGTGCTTACAAGTCAAAAGTATGAATTGCCCAACATGCCCCCACCTCCATATACACAAACATGCATATACATACACAAAAAAGTAAAATTGACTAAATGTAACTCAAATTTAAAATTTTATCTTATTTAACTAATTCGGGCATATATTTCATAAAGTGCAAGTTTGTCGAACATTACTCAATGAAACTAAACGGTACAATCGATAAAAATTTTACATTATCGAGTTGAATGAGGAAAGACAATCAAACGACTTTTCAGTGTCTTGTTCAATTTACGTTTGTTTTTAAAATTAAAAGTAATATAATATTTAGCTTCCGTTTGTCCTCATTAATTTTCATTTCATTTTATTTTATTTTTTTCTCTCTTATTTTCAATCATACAATCTTTCATAAAATAATATAATACGTAAATCAAAATTCCTTTTTTTGATCACTCATTTTTTTAAAAAAATATTATTTCACCCATTTTTATTTACACAAAATGGGAGCCAAAGTGGGGCTTACTTTGCACATACATGCAAATAAACTGAAGTTATAAAGCCCCCCATGGCACATCCAAATTGGCGGAACAATCACATTGGGAGTTCTGAAACCAAGCGTGGGGAGTTCGATTCCTGATGGGAACCTTTGATCCAATAAAGGAGGAATTATTGGTGGATTAATCACCATGGAGGAAGCTCCCTTTGGAGAAGGAGTAAAAGTCATGTGGGAACTTGGGAACCAACAATGGCACATCTTGCGATTTACCTCCCTGAGCAGCTGAGGGGCCGAAAGTTCAGGGACGAGGATATAATCTGACGTAAGCTGGGACATCTCGTTAAAAAAAAAAAAAAAAACTTAAGTTATAAATATTTAATGACTATATATATGTATATTTTCTCCGCCTCTTTTCTTCTTTCTTCTGCTACTCTTCCTTCTCCCCTATCTCTCTTCTACCTCCCATTTCCCAAATTCATAAATAAACATTTTAATAATTTTTTTACCTCAGGTTTGTTTTACTTCTAACTCTTGATCTGAATTTTTGTTCCTGTAATTTTCTTACAGATAATTAATGTAGAAAAAATCTCGATTGCTTTTTTTTTTTTTTCGGCATTGGGTTTTGGAAATTAGGGTTTGTTTTGGTTGAAAAGGGATTTTGGAATTTACATGAGGGTTTTTTAATTGATGTTCTGATCGGGTTTCTCGTTTGAAGCTGGATAAATCCTGGGTTTTCTGTCTGATACTTGAAAAATGATTGGGCATTTTAGTGGCTGGTTTTTAATCTTGATTGATTGTAGTTGGGTTTAGTTCTAGGTTTGGTTCTTTTATTTATCTGGGAAAAGGGCATCTTCGGTTTATAGAATTTTATTCTTATGTGTGGGTTTTTCAATTCGGGAAATTTGATGTATGTGTTTTTCTAAATGAAATTGATGTTAGAAATGTATGAAGTTGTGCATTCATCAACGTGTTAACTTCAAGAGATATTTTTTATTCTTATTGAAGAAGCTCTCATTTTTTGAATTGCACACAATTTTCAGATATTAAAATGAGCTTAATTAAGAAAGGAGGCGTGCCAACAGTTAACTGTAGTTGCTATCTCTATAATTAGATTAGCCCATTTATGTGGATTTTTTACTATCTCTCGTCGACATGTTCACGCGTCCGCACCGACTCACATGCTTGCGTGCACAATATATAATTAAGTGTTTGTAATGGGGTTAAGTTTTTGTTGAAGCTGGGTGAAGTAGGGGAAGTGTGGCGTGACTTGCATAGAGGGAGATATGGCTGGGATTGTGACTGCAGAGTCTGAAGAGGGGAGATCATTGGAAGGGGTTTTGAGCTGTCAGCAGCAGCAATGTCAATCCGGTGAGGCATTAGCAGAATGGAGGTCTTCCGAGCAGGTTGAAAATGGGATCCCTTCAACTTCGCCCCCTTACTGGGACAGTGACAGTGATGATGACAATGGTATGTGATTTATTCCTTTCGACTACCTGGCAGCCCTTGTTTATTACCTCCATTTTTTTATTTTTTTTTGAGTTCTAGTATAGTGCTTGACATTTGTCCTATGTTCTCTCTGTATGCATTTTCTTCGGTATTTTAGAAAGTATGTGTTAACTTACCATTTCAAGTGAAATAGGTGTTAAAGGAGTTAATCAACCCTCTCTTTCCTAAAAAGGAAAATTGTGAAAGGAAAGGGAAAACAAAAGGAGAAATTGTATTAGAGAAGGAAGAATATTCCAGAAGACTTCAATAGCATAGAGTATATCAAATTAATGGCTGATACGAGGGAAAATTGACTTGGAGGAGGAAGAAGAATCCAATGCTTTTGGCATTATATCATTATGCATCAAATTTATGTATATCGTATGGACTTGTCAGTGGAACTCGGTAGAACTTTTATTTCTAAGGTTTTGTTCTCTTTCCATGTGATGCGCGGTGAGAACTACAAAGTTTCTTGTCTGCAAAGCTGTTGCTTTGGCTGATGGGTTGATGCGCGTATAGGTTTGGTGATGTATACCATATGCAAGGGACTAAGGTGGATGTTGATTTTGGCAGTATCTTTGTTTGATTTTTATTATGATTTTAAGATTGCAGTATCATCTAAATGCAATCCAATTCCGTTGAGAAGATACGTTGATTACAAATTATGCTCCAAATGAATTGTTATAAGGAAATCACTATTGTGCTTTCTCCTTTTTTTCCTTTTAAGAAATGTCTAGAGGCTTCCAATTCTCTCAAGCAGCTGTGGCAACATCATTTTTGTTATGTTAAATTTGAAAGAATTAGAAATGAATTTGGGATCAATTTGCAACTCAACTACCAATTTTCTAAATTTGGTCTTGATTGAAATTTTTTGCTTGTCGTTGATGTGAATTAGATTGCATATCTCCTATGCTCATTACTTTTTGCTTTTATCCTTGCAGGACCTCGACCTTCTGAGTTATATGGAAAGTATACCTGGAAGATCAGCAAGTTTTCACAAATTAACAAAAGAGAACTTCGAAGTGATGTATTTGAGGCTGGGAGCTACAAATGGTATGATGCTTAAGGAAAAAATGGTTCTAAAATATCTTTCTTTGCTTTTCATGCAGTTCTTATTTGCGTCAACATTGATTTCCTATTTACAGAAAAACCATGGGTCATCTGTGCTTAATCTTGAGTTAAGAATTGAATTTTTTGCCCCTTCTGTTGGTTGACCTTTGAGCTTAGAATGTTCCCGAAGATGTTAACATGAAGTAGGCAATCAGTCTTTTGTACTCTTCGTGGATGCTTAATTAACATGCATGCAAAGCATATTTGGTAAACTATTTTCTTCAGGGTAAATGCTTTTTAATTCCTCCTTTCTACCCAACAACTGATGATCTTTTACAAATTTTCTGGGCAGTGAGGTCCATCTTGCTGTCTTTATTTAATTGCATTTTTTATAGTTGATATCTTCTATTCTACGTTTGTGCATATGGCATTCGCGTAAATTTATTTTGATTAAAATTTGGATGGTAGGTATATTTTGATTTACCCCCAGGGATGTGATGTCTGCAATCATCTCTCTTTGTTTCTCTGTGTGGCTAATCATGACAAGCTTCTTCCAGGTATGGTAACATTTATCATGTTATGAATTGATTTGAAAATTTATTTGTATGTTTGGAGTTGATATTAAGTGATTTTTTTCCTATAAACAGGATGGAGTCATTTTGCGCAGTTCACTATTGCTGTGGTGAATAAAGATGCTAAAAAGTCCAAGTATTCTGGTAAGTTATTGAATTAACACTATTACTTTGTTGTGTAGTTTTCATTTTTAAATTATGATTAGTTTGAATATGTATTGTAAAACCTTGCAGATACGCTTCATCGATTTTGGAAAAAGGAGCATGATTGGGGATGGAAAAAATTTATGGAGCTATCAAAATTGTTAGATGGATTTATTGATGCTGATACATTAATAATTAAAGCTCAAGTCCAGGTCATCAGGTATGTGCATATAACATGCTTGTGAATATTTACAATGATATCTGTTTGACTGTGATAGTTGTATACTCTTTTGATAGATTTTTTATTCTTTTTATTTATTTATTTTATCTTTCTCTTTTGGATTGATTTTCTATTCGTTGTTACAAATTGTGTTTATTTGCATTGTATAATAATTATAACCCTTGTCATTTCTTTGCAGGGAGAGAACAGATTATCCCTTCCGTTGCCTAGACATTCAATATAGGAGGGAACTTGTTCGGGTATATTTGACAAATGTTGAACAAATTTGCCGTCGTTTTGTAGAAGAAAGAAGGAGCAAACTTGGAAAGTTGATTGAGGACAAAGCTAGATGGTCAAGGTAGTGGAGCCTATTTTGGTTGTTTTTATTTATCATTATTCGAATTTAACGCATATTGACAAGAATAATTTTTTGAAAGTAATTTTTTTGTTTGATTTGCATCATCCAAGTATCATTTATTGGATCCAGCCCCCATACTTTATGTGGATGGGTATAGACCTAAGTTCCTTTCTTTGATTTGCACTGGCCAAATATTATTTACTGGATATTTGTCATACTTTCTAGCTTCCGTACCTTCTGGATGGGTATAGATCAAAGTGTCAGGCACCACATGTCACGAGAGAGAACAGACTCCATACTAAAAGTACTTGTGAAGCACTTTTTCATAGAAAAAGAAGTCACATCTACTCTGGTCATGGATTCACTGTACAGTGGACTGAAGGCTCTTGAAGGGCAGACCAAGGGGAATAAAGTTAAGGGGAAATATTTGGAGGCAGAAGAATTACCGGTTCCTATTGTTCGCATTGAGAAAGATATGTTTGTTTTGGTGGATGATGTGTTACTACTACTTGAGAGGGCTGCCATGGAACCTTTGCCTCCAAAGGATGAGAAGGGTCCTCAAAATCGGATCAAGGTGAGCATCATGACGTGCTATTTATTTGTGCGAAGCATGACCTTGATTGCTTATTTTTTTAGAAGGGTACAAATACGTACTAAAAATGCTTAGGTTTTTTCATGACTTTATGCTACCCATTTGGTAGGTGTTGGTTGCAGTGTTTCGTGGAACCAGACTCAGTCTTATCATATTTGAAGGATTAAACAGTCTAATAAAAACGTTACGTATAGACCTTTAGTTTGCTAAAATTTAGTGTAGACCACCCCTCATCAGCATAGCAACGAAATTAACTTGCTGTCCAGTTGTATTCTACCAATGGTTTAGTGCCTGAGGTCCTGAAGAGGAGAAGGCTGGAGTCATATGCTGTTCATTTTAATAATTAGGTAAGCACATTTCAAATATTCAATGGACAAAGGACCATTCCTAGGCTATCAGTAAATTGACTTAAACTATGGAATTCTTCTGTAATCACCTTGTCTTTATGTTTGACAAGGAGGCCATAAAATTATAAATTCTCACAGTGCATGATTTGGTGTATGTTGTTATTAGAGAATGCTGTTCTTATTGTTCTGTACAAACTTAAGGATAGTACGAAACAATTTGTTGTTTCGAGAAACTAGCTTTCTGAAAAATTCCATGTGAATTGATGACATGTCTTAGAGAAATTTTAGACATCACCTTAACCGTTTGGATAGTGGAACTGTGTTAATTAAAAGTACTTAGTTAGGCAGGTTATACCTGGCTAATTGTGAGTGAATTGAAAGTCTTTCTGATTTTATGCCAGACCAAGAACCCCCAATTCCAACCCGAAAAGAAAGAAGAAAGAACTGCTCATTTCCTTAAGTGTTACTTAAAGTGCAAGCATGGTCTTTGAATTTTTTTTTTTTTTCATTTTTCTTCATCTATTTAATTTCCCTCCTTACCGAATCAGTACTGAATGTAATTTATTGTCAATGAGCATGTATGTTGAGTATGCTATTCTTTATTTTTCAAGGATGGAAGTGCTGGAGAGGAGTTCAACAAAGATTTAATTGAACGCGATGAGAGGCGTCTTACTGAACTGGGTCGTCGGACAATTGAAATATTTATCTTAGCCCATTTATTCAGGTATCCATTATACTGACTCTGCATATTTGGTCCTTTGCTATCATCAGATGCAGCAGTTCTTCAGAGGTTATGATGAAGTATGATTTACATTGCACACGCACTACAATATTTCCTAGAAGAAATTTTGGGTTGCGCAATCAGAAAATATGAGTTGTTTGCCTTGAGGTTATCTGCATCAGTTAAGCTTTGAATTGGAAGTGCACATTTGCTTTTATGTCAATATGGTGACCTAATAGATAATCATATTATGGGGGTTGTTTTACCTTGTTTTTTTGATAGACATTTAGTTTTTTGATATTCTACACGTGTCTTTGGAATTTATGTATATTGTTGTGGGCATTAATAGATCTCCACATAGTTCCTTCAAGTCTTAGCTTGAAATACTTGGGCATTCTGGTTAAAATAGCACCAAGGCCATTTTTGGAACACAGTACTAGTACTGCATAGGACGATAGACAGGTTTTTAACCTTTTCTTATATATTCAACAGGTTAAATGCACCATGATTCTATTATCTAGTCCTGAATGTTTAACCTGTCTTGTTACAGCAGTAAAATTGAAGTTGCATACCAGGAGGCTGTTGCTTTAAAGAGACAAGAAGAGCTCATCCGGGAAGAGGAGGCAGCTTGGATGGCGGAGAATGAGCAGAAAGGAAAACGTGGAGCAGCTGATAAGGAAAAGAAGTCAAAGAAAAAGCAGGTTCACTAAAAATCAGTTTATTCCTCATGAAATGTTTGACGAGTTCAATCCATTTGGAAATAAAGAAGTTAGAAGTACAATTGAAGTTGTTGAACTTGTACTAGTTTGACAACTGAAAATGTTTATATCCTGGAAGTATGTTGCATAAGTCTAGAAAAAGGTGGCATTGTTCTTTTAATCTTTCTTCTGCAGTATGATCAAGTTCATTAAGTATCTGCATTTCTGTTGCTGTGGACATGTATTTTCTTTGGAGGGTTTTCACTGTTAAGTGAATGATGATATCTTGTAAGATCTCTGTGCAGTGTTCCTACACGGGCACTTGCTTTTACTATATAGACAAGTAAGAAACTGTGGTAACCAAAATAATTCCGTACGAATCATTGTTAGAATGCTGTAACGGAGATTAAAATAATTTTTTCCATAACATTTCCTTGGTTCTGATGACTTTTGCATTGATAACTTTGGTAAGTATTCTGTAGAGTGTTCCATTTCTATAATATTTGGCAGTCTATAATATTTGGCAGTGCCATACTCATTGTACTATTGGCTAGTGTCTCTATTTTCTAATAGGTGTTTCCTTTATATGTATATGTCCAAGCAGCTTCTGCTGTCGGTTATTACATTATTTTGTTCATTTGTACTTTCAGGGCAAACAAAAACGAAATAGTCGCAAAGCCAAAGACAAGGGAAGGGATGATAAACCTGACATTGTTCTACAAGGCAAAACTGGGCCAGATACTCCGACTGGTGAAAGGAATTCCAAAGTAGTACAAAAAAGTGATGCACTGGAAGATGTTTCTGATGTATCTGATTCAGTAGATTGTGTTCCAGAAGTACTCCCCCCTGATTCAGAGGAGAGAGCTGTAAGTCCTATTAATCGGGATAATGATACTGCCGAAATGCATCCTCCTGCAGAAGCCAGTAGTAGTGTGATTGATGGGATTTCCAGTGTTCAAAATGGCATAGCAGGGAGAACTCCATCTGTTGTGGATGATAATTCATCCACATTCTCCACTGACTCAGTCCCTTCTGTTGTAGTGAATGTTCCTTATAAAGGAAATCCTCCAAATCTAAGACACAAAAAATCGTTGAGCAGGTAAATATTTGTTTCACTAGTATATTATTTCTGCAAATCGGTTATGGTAAATGTAAATGACTTCTTCCTTTAACATCTAGAGTGAGGAATCATCGAGGCACGGCTTTTGACGCGGATTTGGCTAATGAAACACCTAGTCAATCATTTGAATCCGGGTCAGTTTCAGGGCAGCAAAGTGATCCAACTGGAGCAATAAGTGGATCCGTGTCTCAAACTGTTGTTCCATCCTTCCAGGATAGGGTAAGCTGGCCCAAGTGCCATGTGGGAAAGGTGGTTTTCTTGCTTAATAAATATGAAATTTTGTTCGAGAACGTGTTTAGGAAAGATTAGCTCTGTGCATGAATATTCTAAATACTCCTCATCGCTTTCCCTTCCTGCTCTCTCATCTAGTTGAGTTATATAGATTGATGAGATCCTGCATTGTTGACTATAGGAGGAAGTAATAGTTTCACCACAGAGAAATCTTAGTGCCAAAGATGTGGCTCGCGCAGAGGCATCTACAGAGAAGACAGCAGGTGTAATATCCTCTCCCAGGAGCTCTTCCAAAAATATTCCATCTACTGCTCTGCCGAAATCAGAGACAAAGATAAGTGCTGCCTGCAACCAAGTCATGGTTAAGAAACCATCTCCTGACAGCACAAAAGATGCTGGTAGACCACTTAGATTGGAAACTATAGCTGCTAATGCTGTTCCATGGAAACCTGGTGCTCAGAAAGTTGCGACTCTAAAACTAGTTGATAAGCCTTCTGGACAGCAAGTACCTGCCGCAAGTGAAAAGCCTTCTGGACAGCAAGTGCCTGCCACAACTGATAAGCCTTCTATGCAGCAAGTGCTGGTCACTAATGAAAAGCTTTCAAAACCAAAAATACCTGTTGTGTCGAGACCCTTGAGTGCTCCTCTAACTCCTGGACCAAGAGCAACTGTTTCCATGGCTCCCATGGTCCAGACAACCCCATTTTTAGCACGCTCCAGTAGTGCTGCTGGTCGATTGGGCCCTGACCCTTCATCTGAAACTCAGACTTATGTCCAGCAGTCATATCGAAATGCAATGATGGGAAACTCTGTCGCAGGAAGTTCACCAGCTTATAAACAACATCATGCACCTGCTTCAGTCGTAAATCCGTCATATTCTTACTCACAGGCACCGGCAGTTATATCTCCACCACTCTTTCCTCCACAAAGCCCTGATAGGATGGAACCAAATTCAGTGACAACAAGTTCTCCGTTTGTAATGGTAAATCATGAAATGCTACAAAATGGGTCCACATGGATGGAGTCCTCTCAAAGGGATAGCAGCAGGAAAATACCAGATCATCATTCTTCTGTGCTCAATGAAATGAAAAGTTCTGCTGTGTATGCGCCTCCGATGAGCAGATTCCAGGATCACAATCCATCTGAGTCTCTTGCCCTCACATCTGGCCCTCAAAGTCATGGTGCATTTGCAGATGAATTTCCCCACCTGGATATCATCAATGAGTTGCTAGATGATGAGCAGGGGTATGGGATCTTCGACGGAGAAAATCTGGGATATCGAAGTTTCAGCAACGGGCCTCACCATCTAAACCAGCAGTTTAGTTTCCAAAGTGAGATGGGCATGTCAAGTGTCCTGGGCCCCTCTACGAGCTCATGTAAGTTTGAGCGGACTCGAAGTTCTCATGACGATGAGTTTCTGCATGGTTACGGTGCTTCCGGGAGCCATTTGGATACTCTTGGGAATATGATTCCTCAGTCTAGTTCACAACCTTATGTAAATGGGCAGATTGATGGTTTGATTCCTAATCAATGGCAAATGGCTGGTTCTGATCTGCCCTTGAACGTTAGGAATATGGATAGTGATGGCTATCCACATTACATCCCAGAGTATCCAAATCTGGCACATGGCATCAATGGCTATACAGTATTCCAGCCGTCTAGTAGACGTTGAAGCCTATTTATGATGGAGCTCAAACAGGAACACGAGTTTACAGTCCATGGTGACAATCCTGTCTAGGAAGCCTTGGGTGTTTTAGATTATAAAGAGGTTTGTAACCTTTTTGGTAAGAGATTATTTGTAAAAAGTGATTCTGCTTTCTTTGTTTTATACCTAGTTTTCTAGCAGGTGGCTTTGCTGTTCTGCCGGTTTGGAGGTTTCAAGTTTAATACATTGTCTTTATGTTCTGGTATATCTCACCTGATCTTTTGTTAGTTTGCACTGATAGTAAGGCTGGAGGTTTAGGCATTTTCCGGGAAATGAACTTCATGCATGGTATGTCATAACTATCAAGGTGTTTCTTGATGTCATATCTAATGGGCATCTGATTTTATACTATGTGCTTGTTTGGTAGAGATTTTAATAATTGATTTTTTTACTGTTAGAGATAAAGTAGGTCTTACTTGTGAGAGAAGAATTCAAAACTGACGACTGGAATAGTGAAATAACGGTCAAAAAATTGATTTTAATTGACTTAAAAGCTCTACCAAACAAGCTCTATATTGTGCGGTTAGATAACCTTTGCGCGACCCAGATTTCTGGTATACGTGCTGCAATTTATTTTACTTGGTACAGTTAAATGACACTCTTGTGAGACCAGGAAAACAAGGCACTACAGGATTTTGATGTATAGAAGGCTGTTTCAGTTACAAAAATGAGTGTTCGGTGCTATGTATTGGACAAAATTGGACAGGAACATTCTACACTGTAACACTGACTTTGGGTAGAACTTACCCTTAAATCTGGTCAGGATGTTCGAGGTGTTTATAAACCCACGAGAAAAAGTCATCCATGAGATATTATACTTCTGGTGGTTTCATCTGTAGTTGGGGAGGTTCAGGGGAGAAGCAATGAGTAAATTTATGCTGCCCATTTTGGCCTCTCAGTTTTCTAGCCAGACCTTTACCCTATTTCTTGTTTTCTCTGTTCCTAAATTTGTACAATAATCGTCACAAGATAATCTATGGTGGTTCTTAAAAAGAAATAGTTTGCGAAGGTGAATTTCAAATATATTCCCTCGAACATAAAAAGAAGAGAGAAACCCACAAGGCAAGCCTTTCACGACTCTTCAGAATCAACATTCACAACGGCCAATTTATTTCTAGCTTGGTTGTTTTCTACTCGAAGTATTCTTCCCCATGTCACCCTATCCGCGATGATGGTCTTGCTTTAGTATCGATTCTAACAAGAACTTACTCTTAAAATCGCATCTAAAGCTTTTTATAAACTTGAAAGGAAGACAAAGAATTTAGTTAAAATCTTATCTGTTCCTCATCATAACTACTTGAATTCTCTTTTAAGTCGATAGTTATTAAAATGCATTTCACGATAAATAATCTCGTAAAAGTATTTATATTATTAGAATCGAAATTTTATGTTCCCGAAATCAAACTTCAATAAAGCAATACGAATAATATTTCGGAACTAAAGCCTGAAAATAATGTCAAACATTAATAAAAAAAATATATATTAAAATTAGTTGATGACCATGTATGCGTGCAGTTCTTGATAAAAACACAAATCATAACATGTCAAATCGGAACATTATGAAGAACGATAACTTAACCAAGTGTACCTTATGTAACTTTCCTTGGCTGAAAAAGAACCGAATTAAGTGCGTGAAATCTTCTTTTTCCTTTTACCTGTTTGGCTGTCTGCTTCAGCTTATGGCTGACCGTGTGCGTAATTATGAATCTCTCAATTGCTTTTTGAGTAAATATTTATTTATATATTTCTAGTACCATATCCTAGTTCAATTCGAATAGGTTTATTCTTAAATTTAAAAGGACATCTTTATGTCTATCAAAAAAACAGTTAGTGTCTTAGTGGAATTAGGATATAATAATAGTAATAAAACACTAATTTTCTCATCTAACTAAAACACTTAATATGGAACGAATTATTTAAAAGTTAGATAAGTGATATTATTTTCCACTACACCTTAGGCCTAAGCTTATGCAAATTAATTTTTTTTTTCGAGCCCTATCTTTATTATTAAATGCAGGCAGGAGATCAACACATAAGTCCTAAATCTAAAGATTACATTTCATAAATAACGAACTCACTAAAATATTTAAAAAAATTGGGTGGTAAATAAATTTATTAAATATTAAATTATAATATAATATACATCAATTATTTCATTCCCATGCACCTCACCCCCACTACACCACTTTCCCTTCACCTCTCCACCGGAGATGGTCATCGGCTCCAGTGACCACACTAACAACTACTCCGGTAGTCACTTCGATGATGATCGCTCTGACTATTGCTTCGGCTTCGGTGATAGAAAAATCTTCAAAAATTGAAAACAATTTCTCTCTATACTCCACTATAGAAAAATCTTCAAACCACACTATCTAGAATAATTTTCAAACCACTAACATATGTTATCTATGACTAATTGTGACCAAATTTGTGTATAATGTGATTAATTGTGACCAAAATTATATTCAATGTGATTATTTGTGATCAAGTCAGCATTAACTGTGACGATATGTTATCAAGTTACAATTGGACACTTCACAACTTTCACAATAAACACATACTTGCCCACAAAGAGTCATATCAAACAAATCTTCACACACCGTAGACTAGTATTACAATCCACCACCAGTCACTACAACCTTCACCTCCAACTGTACTACATTCACTGACCTGTGTTATCCATGACCAATTATAACCAATTTTGTCTTCATTGTGACTGTATGTGACCATATCAATCTCACTTGTGACCGTATATTGACAAGTCACATACAGTCACATTTAACATAGTTCTGATCATAGGCAATCACAATAAAGATAGACTTGGTCACACCTGATTTTTGTCATTACTACCACTTCGGCCCTACCACCACTCCCAACAACGTCAAACAAATATGCACCCACAACACACACACACCACCACCTTATCCAACCACACACTATAACCCCCACCACTAACTAGATCTAAATCCACCAACCCACCACACACTAGATCTGCACAACTGGTCAAGCGCCATTACACACCAACAGTACAATCAGCACGTTGCCAACACCACTGCACCCACACCCACTAACACCGCATCCAACCACATCACTATCTCACCACCACTGTTACACCCAAAAACCCCAAGTTAGCGTTGAAAGATTGCAGCTTCGCGACGAAGGACTGCAATGTCAATAATGTTGACCTAATGGTTGACTTCTTGTTTTGATTATCACAAACAAATTGCGTTTGATTCTAACAAATTGACTTTAAGTGATTGATAATAATTATTGCAAATTTATGATACGAAAGATCTAGATCGAGAATCATGCAACATTGACACAAAACGACAAACACACAAACAAGATTGAAGATTTACGAACGAGGAAATGGAAATCGAGCTTTCACGCACAAAATCGCATTGGATGAAAAAATTGAAGACATTAGATATAGATGCATTTCTATACTCAAATGTAAATGTAAAATACTTTAATATTTTGCATCGATTATAGCTCAAACAATTTTTATGCACGAGGATTATCATGACAAACTTTACTTGCATAAAAATTATTTTTAAAAGATAAGTAATTTGATTTTCACAATTAAATCTTTACGAAATTACTTATCTATATGAAGTATATAAGAAAACCCTACAAGTACCTTAAAACAACATTTTTCACGAAAAAAAAAATTCGATGGGCAAAACAATTGCCCATCCGACGTCCGGAAGGTGTTCAACGGTCGGATTTTTTACTGTTTGGCAAACGCCTAGTTACCTGTCTGGATATCAAGCGAACGTCCGAATCACTTGTCCAGATCTCCTGTTTGATGGCTATAAATACCTCTCTTTATACCTCTTTTAAAATAAGAATTCTAGTGCATTAAAGAGAGTTATTTATTGATCTTATCTACCTTGTTTTTCAATCTTTAAGAGATCAAAATATTTATTTGTTGAAAAACTTTTTGAGTGAGTAACTTTTTGAAAAATCATATATCTCAATAAAAGTTTTTCACACAACACTTGAGTTATATTCTTTGTGATTTATTGAAGTGTTATGCCAATTCTCTCTTAATATTTCGTTGTGTTCATATCATTTGTTAAGAGAGAAGCTTTTCAATTGTAACTTTGATTTTCTTGTTTATTAAATTGTGGGTCGTGTTGAGGTCCCGGAAAGCTCAACACGTAAAAGGATCGGTGCTCCTTAGTTGTAAGTCACCGGAAGCGTTGTAAGGGTTGGATTGTACTATAAGTCAATCAAAGATAGTGAAAAAGGCTTTGCTTGTGATGGAGAGCTTGGTAACGGGGGACGTAGATCGTGATTGGATCAAACCTCCTTATTACATCGTTTGCACTCTCTTTTCCTTCCTCTTATTACTTTTGTGTAATCTTATTTATTTATAGTTATTTGCTTAAATTTGCGTTTAAATAACCAATTCACCCCCTCTTAGTTGTTGTTCTTGGACTTTCAATTGGTATCAGAGTTTAGTACTCTTTTTTTTTTTAAGATTCTACAATCTTGAGTAATGGCTAACCAAGTTTTTCTAAATATTGAGAGGCACTCTACAAACCGACCTCCTTTCTTTGATAGTACACATTATAAATATTGGAACGCTAGGATGATATATGTTCAATCTATT
>NW_019228199.1:146196-154481 GCF_002742605.1 Olea europaea var. sylvestris
ATAAATAGGATATCAATACCCTCTCAATACATTGAGATTCCTCTTCAAAAATTCTTGTTTTGGCCAAAAATTTTCAAGCCCTAGAACTCAATTTTGGACTTTTTTTTAGGGATTTTGGAACTCTCTCCATTTTTCTCAACCATGTCGGGTTCTAGAAGTGGAAAACGGGGAAGAAGAATTGTGCAACGACCCCCTTCACCATCGGATGAGGACATGGATTTGGAGCCGAAGGAACCATCGAACCCTTTTGAAAAATCGCCCATTTTAATCGGTAAAAATGTTGATTTTATGGATTTTACAATAGAAGCTCCCGCTTTTCATATTGAAGAATGTTTTGAACGCATGGGACGGATAACTGTGGCCACAATGGAAGAACACGCTTATCCACGCCTTATGAAAGAATTTTATGAAAAAATAAATTTTACAGCACGTTCCAACGAATCACTTGCTTTGTTAAAAATGTTCGGTTTACAATTTCATAAGCATTAATTCGTCAACTATTTAATCTTGAGCCTTGTGACTTAGAAGTGTTTTTACATAAGTCTCCACCAACCATAGAATGATACGATCCTTCTAAGGCATGTCGTCGAGTTACAAGGAAAGAATTCGAGAACATCACGAAAATAAGTGCACATCAATTAACACTTCCATGCAAGGTTTTGCAAAACATAATTACTCACGTTATTTTTCCCCGTAAAGGTTATCGAGACGAAGTCAGTCACTTCGATCTCTTTATTTTGGACTCTCTACTAGTCGAGCATAAAAATGATTTTCCTATTATTGCACTTGGTCTTATGTAGCTTGTGCATGCATCACGACATACCAAAGCTTTACCTTACGGGATACTTCTCACAAAAATCTTTAAGCATTTTAATGTTTCATTGGACGGTGAAGATTTTATAAAATTATGCCCTACCGATACTATTAACATTCAGATCTTAAAACGGATGAAGATAGTAAAGGAACATGGGCAATGGGTGGCTCATACGAAAGGGTTGTATTCTACCTCCAGTCCATCCACTCTCCCGTTTGAAGATGAAGCTGAATCAGACGAAGAAGAACCTGAAGTTCTTGCTCCCGCATCTGACATTCCTAGGTCGAGCGTGCCTCCTACTTCCCGAGAGTGTTCCACGTTTACCGATGAGCACTATAATCTCCTCCATGGGCGGATTGACTCTCTTACCTCATCGGTCGACGGCATGGGTAGCCTACTTCTACAGATGCAGGCTTAGCAGATAGCTATCCAAGACCGACAGCTCGAGATGCAGCAGCAGCAGCTTGAGATGCAGCAGTGACAGGCTAAGATGTAGACTCAGCAGACTGCATTTTTCACCGAATTTTATGTTAGATTTCCTCCTCCGGCCCCTTAGTTTACTTTCTTGCCGAATATTATTATTATGTTAGTTGTTATCTATTGCTCTTTTATATTTTAAATGGTTGACTCCCTAAATGGTGCTGTTTTTCTTCATGCTATTTGGCCCGTTATCTCTTTTTGCTTATGTCAAAAGGGGGAAGATAAGCAGTTGATTATGCAACATAGGAACAACATAGCAAGGAAGAAAGTTATATAATATTATATGCATGTTGATAGGGGGAATATTACTTACAATATACAAAATTATGCACTCGATTATTTGATACGGATTCAATTTGCTCAATATTTATATTGCAAAAATGATCTTGTTTGTCATAATCAAAAATGGGGAAATTGTTGACCTAATGGTTGACTTCTTATTTGATTATCACAAACAAATTGCGTTTGATTCTAACAAATTGAATTTAAGTGATTGATAGAGATTATTCCAAATTTATGACACGAAAGATCTAGATCGAGAATCATGCAACCTTGGCACAAAATGACAAATGCACAAGCAAGATTGAAGATTTACGAACGTGGAAATGAAAATCGAGCTTTCACGCACAAAATCGCATTGGATGAAGAAATTGAAGACATTAGCTATAGATGCATTTCTATACTCAAATGTAAAGGTAAAATGCTTTAATATTTTGCATTGATTACAGCTAAAACAATTTTTATGCACGAGGATTATTATGACAAACTTTACTTGCAAATTTTTTTTTTAAAAGATAAGTAATTTGATTTTCACATCTAAATCTTTAAGAAATTACTTATCTATATGAAGTATATAAGAAAACCCTACAAGTACCTTAAAGAACATTTTTCACGAAAGAGAAAAATTTCGATGGGCAAAATAATTGGCCATTCGGACGTCCGGATGGGGTGTTCAACGGTTGGGTTTTTTTACCGTTTGGTAAACGGCTAGTTACCCGTCCGGATACCAAGCAAACATCTGAATCACTTATCCGGATCTCCTGTTTGATGGTTATAAATACCTCTCTTTATACCTATTTTAAAATAAGAATTCTAGAGCATTAAAGAGAGTCATTTATTGATCTTATCTACCTTTTTTTCAATATTTAATAGATCAAAATATTTATTTTTTGAAAAACTTTTTGAGTGAGTAACTTTTTGAAAAATCATATATCTCAATAATAGTTTTTCACACAACACTTGAGCTATATTCTTTGTGATTTATTGAAGGATATTTCGTTCTGTTCATATCATTTGTTAAGAGAGAAGCTTTTCAATTGTAATTTTGATTTTCTTGTTCATTAAATTGTGGGTCGTGTTGAGGTCTCGGAAAGCTCAACGTGTAAAAGGATTAGTGCTCCTTAGTTGTAAGTCACCGAAAGCGTTATAAGGATTGGATTGCACCATAAGTAAATCAAAGATAGTGAAAAAGGTATTACTCATGACAGAGAGCTTGGTAACGGGGGACGTAGATTGTGATTGGATCGAACCTCCTTATTACATCGTTTGCACTCTCTTTTCCTTCCTCTTATTACTTTTGTGTAATCTTGTTTATTCATAGTTATTTGCTTAAATTTGCGTTTATTTTCAAAAAAGTTTCAAATAATCAATTCACCCCCTCTCTTGGTTAGTTGTTCTTGGGCTTTTAAATATGAAGGACTATACACACCAGTCAATGTCGAAGGATTGCAGTATTGCCCAATGATGCTACTGAAAAATCTCAACAGCCCTCAATGCCAGTAGCGTTGTCCGGTGCATCTCCTTCATCGCTGGTTGTCTTGTCGAAGATCGGAGAGCCCATACCAATGGAGCCACTGAGGATCCACTGCCTCGACCAATTTATGGTAAACAGAATCGTCGGAGATCCTCGTATTGAGTGAATGGATTAGGTTGGATAGGGGTGAGGTGGGGGGAGAGAGAGAGAGAGAGAGAGAATAGGTTGGGTGGGGGTGAGCGATATATGCATATTAGGTGTAATTAAAGTTTTATTAATTTTAATTATAACACCTAATTAACACCTGATTTGTGAAAATGAAACGCAATCCCTTGTTTTTTGAAAATGAGTCTTTAAATGTAGGTTTATAGGTAATTTTCTCTTAAAACTATACTATACATTTATGGCTAGGTCACAAATGGCTCGACCTGTCTAAAATTCTGATTCTCTACGAATTTAAATCAAAGCACTTAACAAAATACAATAATGTACTTGAAACTTTTTGAAGTGTTACACCGGTCGCCTTAAAGCCCCATGTAAGGCTTTTTTTTTTTTTTCTCCAAGGACAAAGTAAAAACATGGATGTTTCGAATCTCATTGTTAAGGTAGTAAGAAAACTGCAGTCCACGTCCATCCTTCGTTTTCTGCAGTTGAACTTTGACTTGGATGTGTTTGGCAGATATAAATATTCAAAAATTCAAACTTCAAAGGGGTTAAGGACAAGCAACCTTTGATGCCAAGAAATTTCCTTAAATGAAATTCCACAAAATAGTGCAGAATTTGGCATGAATCAATGGACAAGCTGATAAGAGAGAGCAATGAGAAAGAAATTATATTTTCATGTACAAAACTGTGTTCTTTTGCACGTTGAACAGGACATAATCGGACAAATAAATATTTTTACACGAACTTCGTCCATTTATCTTGTTCATTATACTTCGTAAATGGCTCTCGTGTTGTGATTTGAGGTTAATCCAAATTTTTTACGTATCCCCTTAAAAAAACCTTAATTATATAATCAAACACGTAAAATATACGTATCCATAAGTTACTATTAAGATGTCAAAAGGATAGAAAAACATTGGAGACGTGTTCAAAACCAATCTCCTTAATCAAGTTGTCTTACCATACATCAATTAATTAGTCAATACATATCCAAAATTTTTAATTGAAAAAGTTCAATACCTTTTAACTAATAAATAAAATAATGAGAAAATTTCCACGACCCTCCATATAAATACCCAATTTCCCTACATGAAACTCCACATTGTTGCTTAGAAATCTATTACGTTGTACAAAATGAGACATCTCAATTGTATTGTGTTAGTAGTGGCAGTGTTAACCATGCTTCTATGTGTCCATCATGGTAAAAGTAGTCAATTATTGAGTGATCAAGAGACGAGATTAAAGAAGAGAGGCATTTTTCTGCATGCACTCCAGAAGGGTCCTGTCCCTCCTTCTGGACCATCAAGTTGCACCAACATCCCCGGACGTGGTGGCTCCGGCTGCTCAATCAAGGAAATGCACTTTGCTGGTGGTGTCACGCGGCCTACAGCCAGGGGCGGACCCAACCGTTTTGGGTTGTGGGGTCAAAAGTTTAATACATCGTATCTTTTGCTATGATCGATCATTTCGCACACTTAATAATATCTATTCGTTAAACTTAGATGACATGTTCGATATATTGTAATGCATGTAAAGGCACGTGCAAAACTTTGATTCAATTTTTAGTATTCTTATTCATTTAGTTGTTTTATTTTAGTCATTGGAATTTATTATATTTCTGTTACAAGTTTATGGACTTAATTTGTAATTTTCTACTTAATTAGACTT
Organism: Olea europaea var. sylvestris; assembly: GCF_002742605.1. NCBI lineage: Eukaryota > Viridiplantae > Streptophyta > Magnoliopsida > Lamiales > Oleaceae > Olea > Olea europaea. Next base: position 151,077 of record NW_019228199.1, read on the forward strand.
GCATTAGGCTGTCCGGGAAAGAATTTCAAGTTTTTGGATCCTTTCTCGGTACTCTTTGTAATGAGTAAGTTTGTCGATCCAGTACTCGTTTCTGTTTTGCTTCTCACTCCATCAAGCTGGGCCATTAAATGAGATTAATTGTAATAAGTTTAGATGATTTATGACATAATTAGATGCTAATTTTGTTTGTTAGGTAAAACTCGACGCAAATTGGTGGAATTGAAAGAAATGAACGAAAAAAAGGACAAAAACGAAAGAAATTTAAAGTTTGAGGATCAAAGTGTAAACACTCAAAAGTTGATTCGGACCGTAAAACAATAATTAAAGATCACATATGATCAATTGAATGCAATTTGAAGGCAAAGAAGTGAAATATAGTCGAAATATTTTCACAAATTAATTTCCAACCGAAAAATTATGCTCCAAATTTTTAGTTTCAACTTGAGATCCATTTTTCGGATAGTAAACGTTCAAATTGGAGAAATTGTAAAAAAATTTCAACCATTTGAATTATCTTTTCAACACACTTTGAATCACCAAAATAGAATATCGGGAGAGAAAGTTATGATCAAAATACCGAAGACGGTTCAGGGACGATGAGAGCCAAACTGGCTCACGCATGGGCTATTTTGGCACCACGCAATACACAATTTTCATGACCCGACAGCCATTTGGCTCAAAGGTGCACCCAATAGTTATGTCGGTGCGCGCGTGTGGGCTATTATTATAGATGAATCAACAATTTTCTTTCGCGATTTAAACTCCTTTAGAATTCAAATTGAAAGTGATTTTGACCTATTTTCTGGCTCTTATAAATACAAAACAAGATCTACACACTAGAGAACTCTTTTTTGCCTCTTCATGTACAATAATATTATCAAATTCATCAAAAAACAAATTGTAAATTCATTACTTGTGGGAGAGAATATCAAGCTCTAGCGAGGAATTGAAACCAATTACATCAAAAAATTGAAAAATTCAACCTTAAATTTGAAGATTAAGATTTTTTGCTTTCTTTCATGATTCGAGTGATATATTTTCCATTACTTTTCTTGTAATTTATTTAAAACCATGCTAGACTATATTCTTTTTTGCATTGGATGAATATGGACCCTATTGCTTTATTTTATTTTAATTTAAGACTAGTAATTTAGTTTATTTCTCACATTTTTTGATTTATTTTGCATACATATTTCATTATTTAATTGATTAACCACCATAATTAGTTATTTGTTGTAGTGTTGAGAAACACGCAATAAATTTAAAAAGCAGCAAAATTAACATATGTGTAATAGATGTTAGAAATAACATTTATCACTTATGCAATCATATCGACAATCTAAAATTTAATGCATTCTATCCATTCGAATTTGGGTTAAGAATAGATTCCAGTTGTGGTTAGGATAGAATTAATTTGTCTCCAAAAAGAAAGTTAAATATATTAACTTTATCGATTGCCTAGAACACATGAGTGAAATTAGATTACAAATCAAGAATTGAAATAAATAATAATATGTAGATTCTAAATCCAATACAATCATCAATAATTTGATATAAAAATACTTTTTACCGCTTTCTTAGATAATTCAGCTTAAAATCAAATCAAAATCTCTCTTTTGTTTTACATAATTCGAATTCCATACAACACTAGTAAGTTTGAATTGAATTTATTCCCTGTGAGACGATAATCTCAATTCAATTAATTTATTAATTTCTCAACGAACCTGTATGCTTGCGAAATTTCGGACTAACAAATTTTGATGTCGTTGTTGGAGAATAAAATATTTAATTTGAGTTTATATAGAATTTGAATTTTATTTTAGGCAATTAATTACACACCTAATCTTTATCGTTTGTCTTTTAGTTTACGCAAGATTCAGAAGAAATCGAGCTTTTATCATTGGATCTAAAAATCGAAAGAACTTTCACATAACGAAGAAAAAACAGAGAAAAGCAAGAAAAATGGTAGAAAATCAAAATCAAATTCAATTACCACCAGATTCCAAAAACAACAAGATCCACAAAGAACAGTTGTCAACAATGGAGAAGCTCTTAGGTATTATTTGAATCCCATACCTGCTCCTGTACAACCGGCTATTATTTATCCACCTTTTGGGCAAATCAACATTTTCATTTGACCAGATTTCATCAAGTTGTTTCAGAATTATCATGATATTAGGTTTTCTTAAAAAGCAACTAAAAATCATCACGAACATCTTCAAGCCTTCTTAATGCTTTGTGAGGTGATTAGTCACAAAAACCTATAGCTAACGCTTTTCAACCGCTGACATGATAAAACTCTCAATCTCTAACGTGTTAAGAGAACCTTAGTTATGGTTCTCCCATGTAAGGTTTTCTTTTTCTCCAAGGACAAGGTAAAAACATGGGTGTTTAGAATCTCACTGTTAAGGTAGTAAGAAAACTGCAGTCCACGTCCATCCTTGGTTTTCTGCAGTATAATTTTGACTAGGATGAGTTTGGCAGATATAAATATTAAAAAATTCAAACTTCAAAGCGGTTAAGTACAAGCAACCTTTGATGCTGAGAAATTTCCTTAAATAAAATTCCAAAAAATAGAGCAGAATTTTGCATGAACCAATGAACAATCTGATAGGAGTCTGGCATTGAGAAGGAAATTTTATTTTCATGTACAAAACGTGTTCTTTGTGCACATTGAACAGGACATAATCAGACGAATAAATATTTTTACAAGAACTTTATCCTTTATCTTGTTGGTTATACTTTGTAAAAGGTTCTCGCATTGCGATTCAAGGTTAATTCAAATCTTTTACATATTCTCTTAAGATCCCGTTAAAAAAAAATCTTAATTATATAATCAAACACGTAAAATATACGTATCCATGAGTTATGATTAAGATGTCAAAGGATAGAAAAAACATTGGACACATTGTCAAAACCAATCTCCTTAATCAAGTCGTCATGCCACACATCAATTAATTAGTCAATACATATCCAAAATTTTTAATTGAAAAAGTACAAAACCTTTTAGCTAATAGAATAATGAGAAAATTCCCATGACCCACCATATAAATACCCAATTCCCCTACATGAAACTCCTCACCGTTGCTTAAAAATCTATTTTGTTGTATAAAATGAGACATCTCAATTGTGTTGTATTAGTCGTGGTAGTATTAGCCATGCTTTTATGTGTCCAACCGGCTGAAAGTAGTCGATTATTGAGTGATCAAGATATGAGATTAAAGAAAAGAGGCATTTTTCTGCATGCACTTCAAAGGGGTCCTGTCCCTCCTTCTGGACCATCAGGTTGCACCAACATCCCCGGAGGTGGCGGCTCCGGCTGCCCAATCAGGGAAATGCACTTGGCTGGTGGCGGCACGCAGCCTTGAGCTGCTGCCGATTCACAACCCATGAATTTATTTGGTG
>NW_019228199.1:157644-161982 GCF_002742605.1 Olea europaea var. sylvestris
GAAATTACTTATCTATATGAAGTATATAAGAAAACCCTACAAGTACCTTAAAGAACATTTTTCACGAAAGAGAAAAATTTCGATGGGCAAAATAATTGGCCATTCGGACGTCCGGATGGGGTGTTCAACGGTTGGATTTTTTTACCGTTTGGTAAACGGCTAGTTACCCGTCCGGATACCAAGCAAACATCTGAATCACTTATCCGGATCTCCTGTTTGATGGTTATAAATACCTCTCTTTATACCTATTTTAAAATAAGAATTCTAGAGCATTAAAGAGAGTCATTTATTGATCTTATCTACCTTTTTTTCAATATTTAATAGATCAAAATATTTATTTTTTGAAAAACTTTTTGAGTGAGTAACTTTTTGAAAAATCATATATCTCAATAATAGTTTTTCACACAACACTTGAGCTATATTCTTTGTGATTTATTGAAGGATATTTCGTTCTGTTCATATCATTTGTTAAGAGAGAAGCTTTTCAATTGTAATTTTGATTTTCTTGTTCATTAAATTGTGGGTCGTGTTGAGGTCTCGGAAAGCTCAACGTGTAAAAGGATTAGTGCTCCTTAGTTGTAAGTCACCGAAAGCGTTATAAGGATTGGATTGCACCATAAGTAAATCAAAGATAGTGAAAAAGGTATTACTCATGACAGAGAGCTTGGTAACGGGGGACGTAGATTGTGATTGGATCGAACCTCCTTATTACATCGTTTGCACTCTCTTTTCCTTCCTCTTATTACTTTTGTGTAATCTTGTTTATTCATAGTTATTTGCTTAAATTTGCGTTTATTTTCAAAAAAGTTTCAAATAATCAATTCACCCCCTCTCTTGGTTAGTTGTTCTTGGGCTTTTAAATATGAAGGACTATACACACCAGTCAATGTCGAAGGATTGCAGTATTGCCCAATGATGCTACTGAAAAATCTCAACAGCCCTCAATGCCAGTAGCGTTGTCCGGTGCATCTCCTTCATCGCTGGTTGTCTTGTCGAAGATCGGAGAGCCCATACCAATGGAGCCACTGAGGATCCACTGCCTCGACCAATTTATGGTAAACAGAATCGTCGGAGATCCTCGTATTGAGTGAATGGATTAGGTTGGATAGGGGTGAGGTGGGGGGAGAGAGAGAGAGAGAGAGAGAATAGGTTGGGTGGGGGTGAGCGATATATGCATATTAGGTGTAATTAAAGTTTTATTAATTTTAATTATAACACCTAATTAACACCTGATTTGTGAAAATGAAACGCAATCCCTTGTTTTTTGAAAATGAGTCTTTAAATGTAGGTTTATAGGTAATTTTCTCTTAAAACTATACTATACATTTATGGCTAGGTCACAAATGGCTCGACCTGTCTAAAATTCTGATTCTCTACGAATTTAAATCAAAGCACTTAACAAAATACAATAATGTACTTGAAACTTTTTGAAGTGTTACACCGGTCGCCTTAAAGCCCCATGTAAGGCTTTTTTTTTTTTTCTCCAAGGACAAAGTAAAAACATGGATGTTTCGAATCTCATTGTTAAGGTAGTAAGAAAACTGCAGTCCACGTCCATCCTTCGTTTTCTGCAGTTGAACTTTGACTTGGATGTGTTTGGCAGATATAAATATTCAAAAATTCAAACTTCAAAGGGGTTAAGGACAAGCAACCTTTGATGCCAAGAAATTTCCTTAAATGAAATTCCACAAAATAGTGCAGAATTTGGCATGAATCAATGGACAAGCTGATAAGAGAGAGCAATGAGAAAGAAATTATATTTTCATGTACAAAACTGTGTTCTTTTGCACGTTGAACAGGACATAATCGGACAAATAAATATTTTTACACGAACTTCGTCCATTTATCTTGTTCATTATACTTCGTAAATGGCTCTCGTGTTGTGATTTGAGGTTAATCCAAATTTTTTACGTATCCCCTTAAAAAAACCTTAATTATATAATCAAACACGTAAAATATACGTATCCATAAGTTACTATTAAGATGTCAAAAGGATAGAAAAACATTGGAGACGTGTTCAAAACCAATCTCCTTAATCAAGTTGTCTTACCATACATCAATTAATTAGTCAATACATATCCAAAATTTTTAATTGAAAAAGTTCAATACCTTTTAACTAATAAATAAAATAATGAGAAAATTTCCACGACCCTCCATATAAATACCCAGTTTCCCTACATGAAACTCCACATTGTTGCTTAGAAATCTATTACGTTGTACAAAATGAGACATCTCAATTGTATTGTGTTAGTAGTGGCAGTGTTAACCATGCTTCTATGTGTCCATCATGGTAAAAGTAGTCAATTATTGAGTGATCAAGAGACGAGATTAAAGAAGAGAGGCATTTTTCTGCATGCACTCCAGAAGGGTCCTGTCCCTCCTTCTGGACCATCAAGTTGCACCAACATCCCCGGACGTGGTGGCTCCGGCTGCTCAATCAAGGAAATGCACTTTGCTGGTGGTGTCACGCGGCCTACAGCCAGGGGCGGACCCAACCGTTTTGGGTTGTGGGGTCAAAAGTTTAATACATCGTATCTTTTGCTATGATCGATCATTTCGCACACTATTAAGAAGCGAAAAACTAGGTCATGAATGCTTAGAAATGATATTAAGAATGCAATATTTCGTTTTCATTTGGTATGTATTAAAGTAGGTCGAAAATGAGTTAAAACAACCATTTTTTGAAAGAAAAAAAAAAAAAAAAAAAAAAAAAAAAAAAACCCAAAATTTTTTGGGGGGGGGCGGACCCCCCGACGTGGTGGCTCCGGCTGCTCAATCAAGGAAATGCACTTTGCTGGTGGTGTCACGCGGCCTACAGCTGCTGCCCATTAGCAATCCATGAACTTATTTGGTGTGACTACTAATCAGAAATGAAGCTCACTACGCACGAACCTTTAATAATATCTATTCGTTAAACTTAGATGACATGTTCGATATATTGTAATGCATGTAAAGGCACGTGCAAAACTTTGATTCAATTTTTAGTATTCTTATTCGTTTAGTTGTTTTATTTTAGTCATTGGAATTTATTATATTTCTGTTACAAGTTTATGGACTTAATTTGTAATTTTCTACTTAATTAGACTTGCATTAGGCTGTCCGGGAAAGAATTTCAAGTTTTTGGATCCTTTCTCGGTACTCTTTGTAATGAGTAAGTTTGTCGATCCAGTACTCGTTTCTGTTTTGCTTCTCACTCCATCAAGCTGGGCCATTAAATGAGATTAATTGTAATAAGTTTAGATGATTTATGACATAATTAGATGCTAATTTTGTTTGTTAGGTAAAACTCGAGGCAAATTGGTGGAATTGAAAGAAATGAACGAAAAAAAGGACAAAAACGAAAGAAATTTAAAGTTTGAGGACCAAAGTGTAAACACTCAAAAGTTGATTCGGACCGTAAAACAATAATTGAAGATCACATATGATCAATTGAATGCAATTTGAAGGCAAAGAAGTGAAATATAGTCGAAATATTTTCACAAATTAATTTCCAACCGAAAAATTATGCTCCAAATTTTTAGTTTCAACTTGAGATCCATTTTTCGGATAGTAAACGTTCAAATTGGAGAAATTGTAAAAAAATTTCAACCATTTGAATTATCTTTTCAACACACTTTGAATCACCAAAATAGAATATCGGGAGAGAAAGTTATGATCAAAATACCGAAGACGGTTCAGGGACGATGAGAGCCAAACTGGCTCACGCATGGGCTATTTTGGCACCACGCAATACACAATTTTCATGACCCGACAGCCATTTGGCTCAAAGGTGCACCCAATAGTTATGTCGGTGCGCGCGTGTGGGCTATTATTATAGATGAATCAACAATTTTCTTTCGCGATTTAAACTCCTTTAGAATTCAAATTGAAAGTGATTTTGACCTATTTTCTGGCTCTTATAAATACAAAACAAGATCTACACACTAGAGAACTCTTTTTTGCCTCTTCATGTACAATAATATTATCAAATTCATCAAAAACAAGTTGTAAATTCATTACTTGTGGGAGAGAATATCAAGCTCTAGCGAGGAATTGAAACCAATTACATCAAAAAATTGAAAAATTCAACCTTAAATTTGAAGATTAAGATTTTTTGCTTTCTTTCATGATTCGAGTGATATATTTTCCATTACTTTTCTTGTAATTTATTTAAAACCATGCTAGACTATATTCTTTTTTGCATTGGATGAATATGGACCCTATTGCTTTATTTTATTTTAATTTAAGACTAGTAATTTAGTTTATTTCTCACATTTTTTGATTTATTTTGCATACATATTTCATTATTTAATTGATTAACCACCATAATTAGTTATTTGTTGTAGTGTTGAGAAACAC
>NW_019228199.1:167675-174258 GCF_002742605.1 Olea europaea var. sylvestris
GAAATTACTTATCTATATGAAGTATATAAGAAAACCCTACAAGTACCTTAAAGAACATTTTTCACGAAAGAGAAAAATTTCGATGGGCAAAATAATTGGCCATTCGGACGTCCGGATGGGGTGTTCAACGGTTGGATTTTTTTACCGTTTGGTAAACGGCTAGTTACCCGTCCGGATACCAAGCAAACATCTGAATCACTTATCCGGATCTCCTGTTTGATGGTTATAAATACCTCTCTTTATACCTATTTTAAAATAAGAATTCTAGAGCATTAAAGAGAGTCATTTATTGATCTTATCTACCTTTTTTTCAATATTTAATAGATCAAAATATTTATTTTTTGAAAAACTTTTTGAGTGAGTAACTTTTTGAAAAATCATATATCTCAATAATAGTTTTTCACACAACACTTGAGCTATATTCTTTGTGATTTATTGAAGGATATTTCGTTCTGTTCATATCATTTGTTAAGAGAGAAGCTTTTCAATTGTAATTTTGATTTTCTTGTTCATTAAATTGTGGGTCGTGTTGAGGTCTCGGAAAGCTCAACGTGTAAAAGGATTAGTGCTCCTTAGTTGTAAGTCACCGAAAGCGTTATAAGGATTGGATTGCACCATAAGTAAATCAAAGATAGTGAAAAAGGTATTACTCATGACAGAGAGCTTGGTAACGGGGGACGTAGATTGTGATTGGATCGAACCTCCTTATTACATCGTTTGCACTCTCTTTTCCTTCCTCTTATTACTTTTGTGTAATCTTGTTTATTCATAGTTATTTGCTTAAATTTGCGTTTATTTTCAAAAAAGTTTCAAATAATCAATTCACCCCCTCTCTTGGTTAGTTGTTCTTGGGCTTTTAAATATGAAGGACTATACACACCAGTCAATGTCGAAGGATTGCAGTATTGCCCAATGATGCTACTGAAAAATCTCAACAGCCCTCAATGCCAGTAGCGTTGTCCGGTGCATCTCCTTCATCGCTGGTTGTCTTGTCGAAGATCGGAGAGCCCATACCAATGGAGCCACTGAGGATCCACTGCCTCGACCAATTTATGGTAAACAGAATCGTCGGAGATCCTCGTATTGAGTGAATGGATTAGGTTGGATAGGGGTGAGGTGGGGGGAGAGAGAGAGAGAGAGAGAGAATAGGTTGGGTGGGGGTGAGCGATATATGCATATTAGGTGTAATTAAAGTTTTATTAATTTTAATTATAACACCTAATTAACACCTGATTTGTGAAAATGAAACGCAATCCCTTGTTTTTTGAAAATGAGTCTTTAAATGTAGGTTTATAGGTAATTTTCTCTTAAAACTATACTATACATTTATGGCTAGGTCACAAATGGCTCGACCTGTCTAAAATTCTGATTCTCTACGAATTTAAATCAAAGCACTTAACAAAATACAATAATGTACTTGAAACTTTTTGAAGTGTTACACCGGTCGCCTTAAAGCCCCATGTAAGGCTTTTTTTTTTTTTCTCCAAGGACAAAGTAAAAACATGGATGTTTCGAATCTCATTGTTAAGGTAGTAAGAAAACTGCAGTCCACGTCCATCCTTCGTTTTCTGCAGTTGAACTTTGACTTGGATGTGTTTGGCAGATATAAATATTCAAAAATTCAAACTTCAAAGGGGTTAAGGACAAGCAACCTTTGATGCCAAGAAATTTCCTTAAATGAAATTCCACAAAATAGTGCAGAATTTGGCATGAATCAATGGACAAGCTGATAAGAGAGAGCAATGAGAAAGAAATTATATTTTCATGTACAAAACTGTGTTCTTTTGCACGTTGAACAGGACATAATCGGACAAATAAATATTTTTACACGAACTTCGTCCATTTATCTTGTTCATTATACTTCGTAAATGGCTCTCGTGTTGTGATTTGAGGTTAATCCAAATTTTTTACGTATCCCCTTAAAAAAACCTTAATTATATAATCAAACACGTAAAATATACGTATCCATAAGTTACTATTAAGATGTCAAAAGGATAGAAAAACATTGGAGACGTGTTCAAAACCAATCTCCTTAATCAAGTTGTCTTACCATACATCAATTAATTAGTCAATACATATCCAAAATTTTTAATTGAAAAAGTTCAATACCTTTTAACTAATAAATAAAATAATGAGAAAATTTCCACGACCCTCCATATAAATACCCAATTTCCCTACATGAAACTCCACATTGTTGCTTAGAAATCTATTACGTTGTACAAAATGAGACATCTCAATTGTATTGTGTTAGTAGTGGCAGTGTTAACCATGCTTCTATGTGTCCATCATGGTAAAAGTAGTCAATTATTGAGTGATCAAGAGACGAGATTAAAGAAGAGAGGCATTTTTCTGCATGCACTCCAGAAGGGTCCTGTCCCTCCTTCTGGACCATCAAGTTGCACCAACATCCCCGGACGTGGTGGCTCCGGCTGCTCAATCAAGGAAATGCACTTTGCTGGTGGTGTCACGCGGCCTACAGCTGCTGCCCATTAGCAATCCATGAACTTATTTGGTGTGACTACTAATCAGAAATGAAGCTCACTACGCACGAACCTTTAATAATATCTATTCGTTAAACTTAGATGACATGTTCGATATATTGTAATGCATGTAAAGGCACGTGCAAAACTTTGATTCAATTTTTAGTATTCTTATTCATTTAGTTGTTTTATTTTAGTCATTGGAATTTATTATATTTCTGTTACAAGTTTATGGACTTAATTTGTAATTTTCTACTTAATTAGACTTGCATTAGGCTGTCCGGGAAAGAATTTCAAGTTTTTGGATCCTTTCTCGGTACTCTTTGTAATGAGTAAGTTTGTCGATCCAGTACTCGTTTCTGTTTTGCTTCTCACTCCATCAAGCTGGGCCATTAAATGAGATTAATTGTAATAAGTTTAGATGATTTATGACATAATTAGATGCTAATTTTGTTTGTTAGGTAAAACTCGAGGCAAATTGGTGGAATTGAAAGAAATGAACGAAAAAAAGGACAAAAACGAAAGAAATTTAAAGTTTGAGGACCAAAGTGTAAACACTCAAAAGTTGATTCGGACCGTAAAACAATAATTGAAGATCACATATGATCAATTGAATGCAATTTGAAGGCAAAGAAGTGAAATATAGTCGAAATATTTTCACAAATTAATTTCCAACCGAAAAATTATGCTCCAAATTTTTAGTTTCAACTTGAGATCCATTTTTCGGATAGTAAACGTTCAAATTGGAGAAATTGTAAAAAAATTTCAACCATTTGAATTATCTTTTCAACACACTTTGAATCACCAAAATAGAATATCGGGAGAGAAAGTTATGATCAAAATACCGAAGACGGTTCAGGGACGATGAGAGCCAAACTGGCTCACGCATGGGCTATTTTGGCACCACGCAATACACAATTTTCATGACCCGACAGCCATTTGGCTCAAAGGTGCACCCAATAGTTATGTCGGTGCGCGCGTGTGGGCTATTATTATAGATGAATCAACAATTTTCTTTCGCGATTTAAACTCCTTTAGAATTCAAATTGAAAGTGATTTTGACCTATTTTCTGGCTCTTATAAATACAAAACAAGATCTACACACTAGAGAACTCTTTTTTGCCTCTTCATGTACAATAATATTATCAAATTCATCAAAAAACAAATTGTAAATTCATTACTTGTGGGAGAGAATATCAAGCTCTAGCGAGGAATTGAAACCAATTACATCAAAAAATTGAAAAATTCAACCTTAAATTTGAAGATTAAGATTTTTTGCTTTCTTTCATGATTCGAGTGATATATTTTCCATTACTTTTCTTGTAATTTATTTAAAACCATGCTAGACTATATTCTTTTTTGCATTGGATGAATATGGACCCTATTGCTTTATTTTATTTTAATTTAAGACTAGTAATTTAGTTTATTTCTCACATTTTTTGATTAATTTTGCATACATATTTCATTATTTAATTGATTAACCACCATAATTAGTTATTTGTTGTAGTATTGAGAAACAAGCAATAAATTTAAAAAGCAGCAAAATTAACATATGTGTAATAGATGTTAGAAATAACATTTATCACTTATGCAATCATATCGACAATCTAAAATTTAATGCATTCTATCCATTCGAATTTGGGTTAAGAATAGATTCCAGTTGTGGTTAGGATAGAATTAATTTGTCTCCAAAAAGAAAGTTAAATATATTAACTTTATCGATTGCCTAGAACACATGAGTGAAATTAGATTACAAATCAAGAATTGAAATAAATAATAATATGTAGATTCTAAATCCAATACAATCATCAATAATTTGATATAAAAATACTTTTTACCGCTTTCTTAGATAATTCAGCTTAAAATCAAATCAAAATCTCTCTTTTGTTTTACATAATTCGAATTCCATACAACACTAGTAAGTTTGAATTGAATTTATTCCCTGTGAGACGATAATCTCAATTCAATTAATTTATTAATTTCTCAACGAACCTGTATGCTTGCGAAATTTCGGACTAACAAATTTTGATGTCGTTGTTGGAGAATAAAATATTTAATTTGAGTTTATATAGAATTTGAATTTTATTTTAGGCAATTAATTACACACCTAATCTTTATCGTTTGTCTTTTAGTTTACGCAAGATTCAGAAGAAATCGAGCTTTTATCATTGGATCTAAAAATCGAAAGAACTTTCACATAACGAAGAAAAAACAGAGAAAAGCAAGAAAAATGGTAGAAAATCAAAATCAAATTCAATTACCACCAGATTCCAAAAACAACAAGATCCACAAAGAACAGTTGTCAACAATGGAGAAGCTCTTAGGTATTATTTGAATCCCATACCTGCTCCTGTACAACCGGCTATTATTTATCCACCTTTTGGGCAAATCAACATTTACATTTGACCAGATTTCATCAAGTTGTTTCAGAATTATCATGATATTAGGTTTTCTTAAAAAGCAACTAAAAATCATCACGAACATCTTCAAGCCTTCTTAATGCTTTGTGAGGTGATTAGTCACAAAAACCTATAGCTAACGCTTTTCAACCGCTGACATGATAAAACTCTCAATCTCTAACGTGTTAAGAGAACCTTAGTTATGGTTCTCCCATGTAAGGTTTTCTTTTTCTCCAAGGACAAGGTAAAAACATGGGTGTTTAGAATCTCACTGTTAAGGTAGTAAGAAAACTGCAGTCCACGTCCATCCTTGGTTTTCTGCAGTATAATTTTGACTAGGATGAGTTTGGCAGATATAAATATTAAAAAATTCAAACTTCAAAGCGGTTAAGTACAAGCAACCTTTGATGCTGAGAAATTTCCTTAAATAAAATTCCAAAAAATAGAGCAGAATTTTGCATGAACCAATGAACAATCTGATAGGAGTCTGGCATTGAGAAGGAAATTTTATTTTCATGTACAAAACGTGTTCTTTGTGCACATTGAACAGGACATAATCAGACGAATAAATATTTTTACAAGAACTTTATCCTTTATCTTGTTGGTTGTACTTTGTAAAAGGTTCTCGCATTGCGATTCAAGGTTAATTCAAATCTTTTACATATTCTCTTAAGATCCCGTTAAAAAAAAATCTTAATTATATAATCAAACACGTAAAATATACGTATCCATGAGTTATGATTAAGATGTCAAGGGATAGAAAAAACATTGGACACATTGTCAAAACCAATCTCCTTAATCAAGTCGTCATGCCACACATCAATTAATTAGTCAATACATATCCAAAATTTTTAATTGAAAAAGTACAAAACCTTTTAGCTAATAGAATAATGAGAAAATTCCCATGACCCACCATATAAATACCCAATTCCCCTACATGAAACTCCTCACCGTTGCTTAAAAATCTATTTTGTTGTATAAAATGAGACATCTCAATTGTGTTGTATTAGTCGTGGTAGTATTAGCCATGCTTTTATGTGTCCAACCGGCTGAAAGTAGTCGATTATTGAGTGATCAAGATATGAGATTAAAGAAAAGAGGCATTTTTCTGCATGCACTTCAAAGGGGTCCTGTCCCTCCTTCTGGACCATCAGGTTGCACCAACATCCCCGGAGGTGGCGGCTCCGGCTGCCCAATCAGGGAAATGCACTTGGCTGGTGGCGGCACGCAGCCTTGAGCTGCTGCCGATTCACAACCCATGAATTTATTTGGTGCGACTAGCTCGGTACGCACAAATAATTAATAATATCCATTTGTTAGACTCGGATGACATGTTCAATATACTGTAATGCACATAATGATTGTGCAAAGTTTCGATTTTTAGTACTCTTATTCATTTAATTGTGTTATTTATTCACTTAATTTGTAATTTTTTTACTTTTGGGAAGGAATTTCAAGTTTTTAGATATAATCTCAGTATTCTTTGTAATGAGCAAGTTCGTCGAACATGTACTCATTTTTGTTTTACTTATCAAGAAAAAACTCATATTGTAACAATAGTTGTTATTTTTATTATCCAATTATCATCGTATCAACGTATACCTAGATGCTTTTCACAATCAAACAAGTTGGGTTTGTGAAATTTCTCTCTCTCGTTTAATCTTTACTAGTTGGTCCATTGTTTCATGCAAAACTCTGCTCCAA